>NW_024367797.1:11909-28875 GCF_014805655.1 Passer montanus
GGGTGGGGGGGGTTTGGGGGGGTTTGGGGGGGGTGTGGGGGGGATTTTTGGGGGTATTTTGGGAATTTGGGGGATTTGGAGGCATTTGGGGGAATTTTGGGGGCAGTTCATGGGATTTGGGGGATTTTGGGGGGAATTTTAGGGGGCATTGGGGGAATTTTAGGGGGGACTTGCAGAAAATTTGGGGGAGTTTGGGGAAAATTTGGAATTTTTCGGGGGCTGGGAGGATTGGGGGAAATTTTGGGGGAAATTATGGGGAAATTTGGAGAATTTGTGGGGGATTTGGGGAAATTTGGGGAAATTTTTGGGGATTTTGGGGGATTTTGGCAGAATTTTGGGGATTTTGGGGGAGTTTGAGGGAATTTTGGGGGGATTTGGGGGGAATTAGGGGAGTTTGGGGAAAATTTTGGGGAAATTTGTGGAATTTCGGGATATTTTGGGTACATTTTGAGGCCAATCTTGTCCTCCCCGGGTGGTTTTTAGGGCAGTTAATGAATATTCACTTTTATGTAAATGACTGGGTGGGGTCGGGTGAAGCCACGCCCCCTTTGCAGCTGTTGTGGGGGGGAGGGGAACCGGGGGAATTCCAGCAAAGGATTCTGGGAGCAGCTGCTGGGGGGGCTCCCAGTGCTCCCAGTTCATTCCCAGTTCGGGCTGGGGGCGGGGCCATGGCGGCGCTGCCGCTGCCCCTCCCCCTGCTGCTGCTGGCCGGGGTGGCCGAGGGGACCCCGCGGGGGACGGAGGGGACAGCGCTGGACCTGGGTGAGTGTCCCCAGTGTCACCTCAATGTCCCCAATGTCCCCAAGTGTCCCCAACGTTCCCCAAATGTCCCAATGTCCCAAATGTCCCCAAATCCCCCAATGTCACCCCAGCGTCCCCAATGTCCTCAATGTCCCAGATGTCCCCAATGTCGGTCCAAGGTCCCAATGTCCCCAGTGTCCCAACGTCACCTCAATGTCCCCAAATGTCCCCAAATCCCCCAATGTCACCCCAGCGTCCCCAATGTCCTCAATGTCCCAGATGTCCCCAATGTCGGTCCAAGGTCCCAATGTCCCCAGTGTCCCAACGTCACCTCAATGTCCCCAAATGTCCCCAAATCCCCCAATGTCTCCAAATGTCCCCAATGTCCCAAAGGTTCCCCATGTCCCCAATGTCCCCAAGTCCCCTGACTGTCGCCTCCGTGTCCCCTCTATGTCCCCGCTGTCCCCATTGTCCCCAATGTCCCAAAGGTCCCAAATGTCCCCTCCGTGTCCCTGCTGTCCCAATGTCCCCAGTGTCCCCAAATCCCCTGGCTGTCCCCAGTGTCCCCAATGTCCCCTCAGTGTCCCCTCAGTGTCCCCAATGTCCCCTCAGTGTCCCCATTGTCCCCTCAGTGTCCCCACTGTCCCCTCAGTGTCCCCATTGTCCCCGCTGTCCCCAATGTCCCCTCAGTGTCCCCACTCTCCCCAATGTCCCCACTGTCCCCTCAGTGTCCCCAGTGTCCCCTCAGTGTCCCCACTGTCCCCACTGTCCCCGCTGTCCCCAGGCCGCTGTCGCTTCGCCCTGGGCATGGAGGACGGGACCATCCCCGACTTTCGCCTCTCGGCCTCCAGCGCCTGGTCCGACTCCACCGCCGCCCGCCACGGCCGGTACGCACCAGTACGGACCAGTATAAACCAGTATAAACCAGTAGGGACCAGTATGGACCAGTATAAACCAGTATGGACCGGTATGGGCCAGTATGGACTGGTATAAACCAGTATGGACTGGTATAAACCAGCATGGACCAGTAGGGACCAGTATAAACCAGTATGGACTGGTATGGACCAGTATGGGCCAGTATGGGGCAGTATAAACCAGTATGGACCAGTAGGAACTGGTATAAACCAGTATGGACTGGTATAAACCAGTATAAACCAGTATAAACCAGTATAAACCAGTACCGGCCAGGATAAACCAGTATGGACTGGTATAAACCAGTTCAGACCAGTTTGGACCAGTATAGAACCAGTTCAGATCAGTACAGACCAGTATAAACCAGTTTAAACTAGTATAAGGGCCTGCTGTCCAGCAGGTCCCCCGAGTGTCCCCAAACCTCAAAATGTCCCCAAATTCTTTGGCCCTTCCCACATCCTTGAGGGTCCCAAATGTCTCCAATGTCCCCAAATGTCCCCAAGTGTCCCCAAATGTCCCCAGGCTGGGCCGCAGTGACGGGGACGGCGCCTGGTGTCCGGCGGGGCCGGTGTTCCCGGCCGAGCAGGAGTTCCTGGAGGTGGACCTGGGCCGGCTGCACCTGGTGACGCTGGTGGGGACCCAGGGACGCCACGCGGGGGGACACGGCCGCGAGTTCGCGCGGCAGTACCGGCTGCGCTACAGCCGCGACCGGCGCCGCTGGCTGCGCTGGAGGGACCGCTGGGGCGACGAGGTGGCCTTGGGGACATAACCAGTATAAACCAGTATAAACCAGTATAAACCAGTACCATCCAGTTCAGGCCAGGATAAACCAGTATGGACTGGTATAAACCAGTTCAGACCAGTTTGGACCAGTATAGAACCAGTTCAGATCAGTACAGACCAGTATAAACCAGTTTAAACTAGTATAAGGGCCTGCTGTCCAGCAGGTCCCCCGAGTGTCCCCAAACCTCAAAATGTCCCCAAATTCTTTGGCCCTTCCCACATCCTTGAGGGTCCCAAATGTCTCCAATGTCCCCAAATGTCCCCAAGTGTCCCCAAATGTCCCCAGGCTGGGCCGCAGTGACGGGGACGGCGCCTGGTGTCCGGCGGGGCCGGTGTTCCCGGCCGAGCAGGAGTTCCTGGAGGTGGACCTGGGCCGGCTGCACCTGGTGACGCTGGTGGGGACCCAGGGACGCCACGCGGGGGGACACGGCCGCGAGTTCGCGCGGCAGTACCGGCTGCGCTACAGCCGCGACCGGCGCCGCTGGCTGCGCTGGAGGGACCGCTGGGGCGACGAGGTGGCCTTGGGGACATCGCGGGGGGGTTGGGGACGTCGGGGGCGTCAAGGGGATTTGGGGACATTGGGGGGATTGGGGGTGTTGGGGACGTTGGGAACGTCAAGGGGATTTGGGGACATTGGGGGGATTTTGGGACATTGAGGGGATTTGGGGACATTTGGGACATTGAGGGGATTTGGGGACATTGGGGGCATTGGGGGCATTGAGGGGATTTGGGGACATTTGGGGTCATTGGGGGTGTTGGGGACGTTTGGGGACATTGAGGACATTGGGGATGTCAAGGGGATTTGGGGACGTCAGGGGTGTTGGGGACATTGGAGATGTTGGGGACATCAAGGGGATTTGGGGACATTTGGGGATTGAGCGCTTTGAGGGATTTGGGGACATTGGGGCCATCAGCGACATCGAGGGGTTTGGGGACTTTGGGGACATTGAGGGCATTGGGGACATTTGGGAACATTGGGGACACTGTGGACCCGAGGCCATGGGGGACCTTGGGGACACCCTGGGCACCTCGGGCTGTGACAAATCCGGAGAAATCCTCGGGATCTCCTTGGCTGACGCCACCCTCGGGTGCCACCGGCCGCGGTCGGTGTCGCCTCAGGTGATCGGTGGCAACGAGGACCCCGAGGGGGTGGTGCTCAAGGACCTGTCCCCGGCGCCGGTGGCCCGGGCGCTCCGGGTGTACCCACGGGCGCCGCGCGCCATGAGCGTCTGCCTGCGCCTCGAGCTCTACGGCTGCCCCTGGGAGGGTGAGTGCCACCTCCGTGCCACCTCCGTGCCACCTCCCTGTCACCTCCCTGTCACCCCTGAGTCACCCCTGTCCCACCCCTCTGGTGGCCCAAAAAGTGTGGTGGTTGCCCATGGCCACGTCCTCCACCCAATGACCCTTGGTGGTGGCCCTGGGGCACCTGGGTTGGGGTCTTGTCATTGTGGGGTCAAGGGTTGGGTGTTGGGGTCAAGAGTTGAGTGTTGGGGTCAATGGTTGAGTGTTGGGGTCAATGGTTGGGTGTTGGGGTCAATGGTTGGGTGTTGGGGTCAACGGTTGGGTGTTGGGGTCAATGGTTGGGTGTTGAGGTCAACGGTTGGGTGTTGGGGTCAGTGGTTGGGTGTTGGGGTCAACGGTTGGGTGTTGAGGTCAGTGGTTGGGTCATGGGATCAACGGTTGGGTTTTGGGGTCATCCATTGGATGTTGGGGTCATCCATTGGGTGTTGGGGTCAATGGTTGGGTCATGGAGTCGACAGTTGATGACGTCATCCATTGGCTCATGACATCATCCACCTCCTCATGACATCACCATGGCCACCCATCCCACCCAGCGCCACCTCTTGGATGTCCCCAAAGGGGTGGTGACCCTCTATGGCCACGTGCCCCCTGTTAACCTGCTGGTGACCCCAGGGTGACCCCGGGGTGACCCCATGGTGACCCCGGGGTGACCCTGGGGTGACGCGTCCCCGTCCCCGTCCCCAGCCGGGCTCTTGTCCTACACGGCCCCGCGGGGACACGTCATGGCCCTGGACCCCGTCCCCATCGTCCTCAACGACTCCACCTACGACGGCTTCAGCGCTGGCCCGTGAGTCCCAAAGTGTCCCCAGGTGTCCCCAGGTGTCCCCAAGGGCCACCTGCCCCAAGAATTCCCAAATTTCCTGCATCCAACCCCCCCAAGGTGTCCCCAAACTGTCCCAGGAGCTTTCCAGATGTCCCCAGTGGTCCTCAAAGTGTCCCCAGGTGTCTCCAGGTGTCCCCAAACTGTCCCAGGTTGTCCACAGGTGGGTGGGAGGGGACACTCCCAGTGTCCAGGTGTGTCCCCACCTGCCCAGGTGTCACTGGGGGGTCTCCAGGTGGGTGGGACAGGACAATCCCCACATCCAGGTGAGTCCCACCTGCCCAGGTTGCACTTCGGGGGGCTGGGCCAGCTCTCGGACGGCGTCCTGGGCCTCGACGACTTCCTGAGGACCCGCGAGCGCCGCCTGTGGCCGGGCTACGACTACGTGGGGTGGCCGCGGCCACCGGGGCCCCACCCCCACGTGGAGCTGGAGTTCGAGTTCCAGGAGCTCCGCACCTTCCACGCCATGCAGGTGCCCCCGGGAATGCTGGGAGATTTGGGGCGCTGGGAACTGTGGGATTGGTCAGCCATGGATGGACGGATGGGGGGACACCACGTCAATCCCAGCTCGAGGTCTGGGATGTCCCTCTGGAGAACATCTGGATTGGTCACCGTGCCCCAGAGCATCATGGGATGCATTGTCACCCCCCCAGGTCCACTGCAACAACCTCCACACGCGCGGCGTCGGAATCTTCCGGGCGGTCGAGTGTCGCTTCAAGAAGATCTTGGCCACGGCCTGGGAGCCCACGGTGGTCACCCACAGCCTGGCCGGGGCCACCAAGGACCCCAGCGCCCGCTCGGTCACCGTCCCCTTGGGCAGGCGCCACGCCCGCTTCATCCAGTGCCGCTTCTTCTTCGGCGCCGAGTGGATGCTCTTCAGTGAGGTGTCCTTCGTCTCAGGTTGGGTGTTGGGGTCAACGGTTGGGTCATGGGGTCAATGGTTGGGTGTTGGGGTCAAGGGTTGGGTCATGGGGTCATTGGTTGGGTCATGTGGTCAACGGTTGGGTGTTGGGGTCAACAGTTGGGTGTTGGGGTCAACGGTTGGATCATGGGGTCAATGGTTGGATCATGGGGTCAATGGTTGGGTCATGGGGTCAATGGTTGGGTGTTGGGGTCAATGGTTGGGTGTTGGGGTCATTGGTTGGGTCATGGGATCAACGGTTGGGTCATGGGGTCATCCATTGGGTCATGGGGTCATTGGTTGGGTCATGGGGTCATCCATTGGGTCATGGGAGTCAACGGTTGGTTGATGACATCATTGGTTGACTGTTGGGTTCATCGTCAATCAATGACGTCACCAATTTAGTGATAAAGTCGTTGATTGTTCATTATTTTATTGTCGATGACGTCATTGACCGTTGATGACATCATCAATGACCGTCCCCACCCCCAGAGGTGCTGGACGACCCCGTGGGTGCCAGCGGGTGGCCCCCGACCCCTGACCCCTCTGCCGCCATCTTGGAAAACGCCCACGCCGGGGGCGGGGCCACCAACACCACTGCCCTGGGTAGGCGGGGCTTAACTGGGTGGGGCTTAATGGGGTGTGGCTTAATGGAGATGTAAATGGGTGGGGCTTAATTGGGTGTGGCCTAATGGAGGTGAAAATGGGTGGGGCTTAAGTGGGTGGGGTTCAGTGTGGTGGGGGTAAATGGGCGTGGCTTATCCGAGGTGGGCGTGGCCACGCCGCCCTCCCGCCCCTCCCATTCCTCCCAGCAGCCCCCGGGGAGGCCGGACTGGTCCCGCCGGCGGCCCAGGGCGAGGCGGGGCAGTCGCCGGCGCTGCTGGGCTGCCTGGGCGCCATCATCCTCCTCCTGCTCGCCATCATCATCCTCATCCTGCGGCGGCGGCGCGGCGCGGCCGGGCCGCTGGGCAAGGTCACTGGGAGGGACTGGGGGGGACTGGGAGCACTGTGGGAGGGACTGGGAGGGACTGGGAGGGGATTGGGGGGGGACTGGGAGGGAGTGGGAGGGGATTGGGATAAACTGGGAGGGGCTGAACTGGTTTTTACCGGTCTGAACTGGTTATAATTGGTCTAAATTGGGGCTGAAGCGGTTCTAACTGCTCTGCACTGGTTCTAACTGGTTCTAACCAGTTTTAACTGGTCTGAACTGGGACTGAACTGGTTCTAACTGGTCTGAACTGGTTATAATTGGTCTAAATTGGGGCTGAAGCAGTTCTAACTGCTCTGAACTGGTTCTAACTGGTCCTAACTGGTTCTTACTAGTCTGAACTGGGACTGAACTGGTTCTAACTGGTCTGAACCGGTTCTAACTGGTCTGAATTGGGACTGAACTGGTTCTAACTGCTCTAAACTGGTTCTAAGTGGTTCTAACTGGTTATAACCAGTTCTAACTGGTCCTAACTGGTCTGAACTGGGGCTGAAGCGGCTCTAACTGGTCTAAATTGGGGCTGAAGTGGTTCTAACTGCTCTGAAACGGTTCTAACTGGTTCTAACTGGTCTGAACTGGTCCGAACTGGTGCTGACTGGTTTTTGCTGGTCCCCAGGCCCGCGGGGCGGAGGCGGCGCTGCGGGTGCAGCTCTCGGGGGACACCGTGGTCATCAACAACGCCACGGCGGGGGGAGGGGCGCGGGGGGGACCCCGCTACGAGCGGATCGGAACCGGGACCGGGAACGGAACCGGGACCGGGAGTGGGGAGTACCAGGAACCCACCCGGGCACGGCCCCGAGCGCCCCCCGAGCCCCCCGGGGCTGGTGAGAGAGGGGAGGGGGAAAAGGGGAAAAAAGGGGGTGGGAAATGGAGGAAAAATGGGGGGAAATGGGGGAAAATTGGGGGAAAAGGGGAGGAAAAAAGGGGGGGAAAATTGGAGGGAAAAATGGGGGGGAAAAATGGGGGGGAAAAGGGAGGAGGAAAAGGGAAAAAATGGGGAAAAGGGGGGAAATGGGGGGAAATGGGAAAAAAGGAGAGGAAAAAAGGAGGGGAAAGGGAGGGGGAAAAGGGAAAAAATGGGGGGAAAAGGGGAAAAGGAAAAACGGGAAAGGAGAGGGGGAATGGGGGGGGAAGGGAAAAGGGGGAAAAGGGAAAAAATGGGGGAAAAAGGGGAAAAGGAAAAACGGGAAAGAAGAGGGAGAATGGGGGGGGAAGGGAAAAGGGGGAAAAAGGAAAAAGGAGAAAAAAGGGAAAAGAGAGAAAAAGGGGGAAATGGGAGGGGAAAAGGGGAAAAAAGAGGGGAAAAAAAGAGGGAGGATTCCACCCTTTTTTTTCCTGGAGTACCCCAAAAAAAATTGGGTCCAAAAATGAGGAAAAAGGCTCAAAATGGCCCCCAAAATCCCCTGACCACGCCCATCTCTGACCACGCCCCCCAGCCAACCCGGCCTATCGGCTGCTCCTGGCCACCTATGCCCGGCCAATAGGAGGCCTCGCCCTGGCCCCGCCCAACGCCGCCAAGCCAATCAACACTGACGGTAAGGGTGCGGCTCGGGGAGGGCCACGCCCACTTTAGCCACACCCACAGTGACCTCACCCGTGCCCCTCCCACCTGCGCAGGTGAGCCCGAGGTGGGGGCGGGGGCTTACGCTGAGGCTGACGTCACCGGGGGCTCCGCCTACGCCCTGGCTGGCCCCGCCCTCAGCCCCGCCCACGGCCCCGCCCTCCCGGCCTTCCCTCGGGACCGCCTCCGCTTCCGGGAGAAGCTGGGGGAGGGGCAGTTCGGAGAGGTAAGTCACGCCCCCAGGACCAAGCCACGCCCCCACTGAGGTGACACACACTGTGGCCTAGCCCCACCCCTAAAGGTCTTTAGCCACGCCCCTAAATGACTTGCCACACCCCCAAATTGTTTGCCCCCAGCCATTTTCAAGGCCACACCCACTATGGCTTTAGCCCCGCCCCATTGCAAAGGCACCGCCCCTTTCTATTTGGCCACACCCTCACTGATTTGGCCACACCCCCTTTCCTTTGGCCCCACCCCAAATGCTGTGCTGTTGTTGCCCCGCCCCTTTTCTGAGGCCCCTCCTCTTTCTGTGGCCCCGCCCCCAGGTGCTGCTGTGTGAGGTCATCGCCCCCCACACCCTGGGCCTGGCCCCGCCCCCCGGCTCAAGCCCCGCCCCCCTGGCCGCAGAGCGCCCCCTGCTGGTGGCGGTCAAGGTGCTGCGGCCGGACGCCACCAAGAACGCCCGGTACGGGAACTGGGGGGACTGGGAGGGACTGGGAGGGACTGGGATGGACTGGGAGGGACTGGCAGGTGTATCCCAGGTGTACCCAGGTGTATCCCAGGTGTGCCCAGGTGTATCCCAGGTGTGCCCAGGGCATTCCCAGGTGTGCCCAGGTGTACTCAGGGTGTTATCTAGGTGTGCCCAGGTGTGCCCAGGGCATTCCCAGGTGTGCCCACGTGCACCCAGGTGTATCCCAGGTGCGCTGACCCCCCCGGCGCCCCCAGGCGGGATTTCCTGCAGGAGGCGCGGACGCTGGGCCGGCTGCGGGACCCCAACATCGTGCGGCTGCTGGGCGTGTGCGGGGGGCCGGGGCCCCTGTGCATCGTCACCGAGTACATGGAGCACGGAGACCTGCACCAGTTCCTGGGCGGGCCCCGCGGCCACGCCCTCAGGTGGGACACGCCCACACCCCCGCACCTGGCTGGGACACGCCCACCAAGGCCACGCCCACTTAAAGTTTTTCCCTAAAAAAATTTCTGTGGTTCTGGCCCTTTAAGAGAAGCGCCCACCCCAATTAAGCCACGCCCATTGTTAATAAGCCACTCCCACTCCTCTGGCCACGCCCCCAACTGCCACGTCCTCTCAGGCCACGCCCCCTCTGGGATTTGGGGCGGGAAAATTGGATTTTTGGGGAAAAAATGCTTTTTTAGGGAGGAAAAACAGGAAAAGATAAAGAAAAATGGAATTTTTTTCTGTGAAAATCAATTTTTTTTCATGAAAAAGAGGAAAAAGGAGAGGGAAATTGCAGTTTTTCTTGGGGAAAAATGATAATTTTTGGAAAAATCAGGATTTAGGGAGGACAAATTGTATTTTTTAGCAGGAAAAATGGGGGGTTTGGGGAAAAATCAGGATTTAGGGTGGGAAAATGGGAATTTTTGGGGAAAAAATTGTGGCCGGGATGCGCTTCCTGGCCGGGCTGAAGGGAATCGCGTTTTTGTGGGGGAAAATGGAGAAAAAATTGAGAAAAATTTGGATTTTTGTTAAAAAAAGCAAATTTTGGGGGTATTTAGTGCAGAATATTTTTTTTGTTTTGAAAAAATGATTTTTTGGGGGGGTAAAAAAGGCACAAATAAATGCAGAAAAATCGGATTTTTGGGAAAAAAGCGCCATTTTTGGGGGGAAAAAGCTATTTTTTAATGGAAAAAAAATCTATTTTGGGCAAAATCCTGAAAATTGAATTTTTCCCCCAGCCTGGCCATGCTGGTGCATCTTGGCGCGCAGATCGCGGCCGGGATGCGCTTCCCGGCCGGGCTGAAGGGAATCACGTTTTTGTGAGGAAAAATGGTGAAAAAAGAGAAAAAAATTAGATTTTTTTTTTAAAAAACAATTTTTTGGGGGGATTTAGGGTAGAAATTTTTTTTTGTCTTGAAGAAATGATATTTTTTGGGGTAAAAAGGCACAAATAAATGCAGGAAAATCACATTTTTTGGGGGGAAAAAGCCATTTTTGGGGGGGGGAAAAGCGATTTTTTTGGGGAAAAAAGTGATTATTTTGGGAAAAATCTGAAAATGGAATTTTTTTGTCGCAGCCTGGCCACGCTGGTGCACCTCGGCGCGCAGATCGCGGCCGGGATGCGCTTCCTGGCCGCGCGGAACTTCGTGCACCGGGACCTGGCCACGCGGAACTGCCTGGTGGGGGAGGGGCTGCGGGTCAAGGTGGCCGATTTCGGGATGAGCCGGAGCCTCTACGGCACCGAGTACTGCCGGGTGCGGGGCCGCGCGCTGCTGCCCATCCGCTGGATGGCCTGGGAGAGCATCCTCTGGGTGAGCAACAATCCTGAAAATTGAATTTTTCCCCCAGCCTGGCCATGCTGGTGCATCTTGGCGCGCAGATCGCGGCCGGGATGCGCTTCCCGGCCGGGCTGAAGGGAATCACGTTTTTGTGAGGAAAAATGGTGAAAAAAGAGAAAAAAATTAGATTTTTTTTTTAAAAAAACAATTTTTTGCGGGGATTTAGGGTAGAAATTTTTTTTTGTCTTGAAGAAATGATATTTTTTGGGGTAAAAAGGCACAAATAAATGCAGGAAAATCACATTTTTTTGGGGGGAAAAAGCCATTTTTGGGGGGGGGAAAAAGCGATTTTTTTGGGGGAAAAAAGTGATTATTTTGGGAAAAATCTGAAAATGGAATTTTTTTGTCGCAGCCTGGCCACGCTGGTGCACCTCGGCGCGCAGATCGCGGCCGGGATGCGCTTCCTGGCCGCGCGGAACTTCGTGCACCGGGACCTGGCCACGCGGAACTGCCTGGTGGGGGAGGGGCTGCGGGTCAAGGTGGCCGATTTCGGGATGAGCCGGAGCCTCTACGGCACCGAGTACTGCCGGGTGCGGGGCCGCGCGCTGCTGCCCATCCGCTGGATGGCCTGGGAGAGCATCCTCTGGGTGAGCAACGGGGAGAAACACCGAGAAATCGGGAAAAAAATGGGGAAAATTTGAATTTTTGGCGAAAAAACGGAAAAAAAATTGAGAAAAAATTGGATTTTTGGGGGGAAATTGGGAAAAAAAAATTGAATTTTGGAGGGCAATATTAAGAAAAAATTATTTTAGCAGGAAAAAATTGGCGTTTGGGGGGAAAAATGGAGAAAAATGGTGAAAAATGGGGGAAATGGTGAAAAAATGGGGAAATTATGAAAAAATGTGGAAAAAAATTGGAAAAATTTGGGAAAAAATTGAGGGATTTTTGGTGATAAATTAATGCGAAAATTGGGGTTTGGGGAGGAAAAATTGGGAGGAAGAATTGAGGTTTTGGGGGGGAAATGGGAAAAAGTTGGTGTTTTGGGGATAAATGGGAGGAAAATTGGGATTTCGGGATGAGCCGAAATGAGGAAAATTGGGAAAAAAAGGAAAAAAAATTAAGTGGGGGGGAAAAAAAGTCATTTTGGGTGAAAAAATGAGGGTTTTGGGGGGGAAACATGGGGAAAAAATCGGAAAAATTCAGATTTTTAGGGGAAAAATTGGATTTAGGAGGAAAAATTGGGAGGGAATGGGATTTTTTGGGGAAAATGGGAAGAAGGATTTTGGGGGGAAAATTGGGGAAAGATGGGAAGAAAACTGGGGGAAATTGGAAAAAAATTGGATTTTGGGGGAAAAATTTTAAAAAACTGAATTTGGGAGGAAATTTGGGATTTTTGCGGAAAAAAATCAGGGTTTGGGGGAAAAACTGGGAAAAATTTGAGATTTTGAGGGGGGAAATTGGGAAATTTTGACTCTGAGCTCCTGAAAACTCCCAAAAATCCCCAAAATCCCCAAATTTGGGGTCGCAGGGGACGTTCAGCCCGGCCAGCGACGCCTGGGCCTTCGGGGTGACGCTCCGGGAGGTGCTGAAACCCCAAATTTCCACTTCCCGCCCTCCTGAAAACTCAAAAAAAACCCCAAAAAATCCCCCAAAAATCCCAAAAATCCCCAAAATCCCCAAATTTGGGGTCGCAGGGGACGTTCAGCCCGGCCAGCGACGCCTGGGCCTTCGGGGTGACGCTCTGGGAGGTGCTGACGCGCTGCCGGGAGCCGCCCTACGGCGCCCTGAGCGACGAGCAGGTGATCGCCAACGCCGGGCACCACTTCCAGAACCGCGGCCAGCAGGTGGGACTGGGAGCACTGGGAGCACTGGGAGGGACTGGGAGGGAACTGGGATTGACTGGGAGGGATTGGGAGTGGACTGGGATGAACTGGGAGGGGATTGGAAGGGATTGGAGAGGGACTGGGAGCACTGGGGGGGACTGGGAGGGACTGGGATGAACTGGGAGGGAACTGAGAATGGACTGGGATTGACTGGGAGGCACTGGGAGCTACTGGGATGGGGTGTTATGGGGCCCAGTTATCCCATTCCCAGTCCCCCCCAGTCCCACCCCAGTCCCTCCCAGTCCATCCCAGTCCCTCCCAGGCCCATCCCAGTCCATCCCAGTCCATCCCAGTCCAAGTCCGTCCCAGTAACCCCGGTTCCAGCAGTACCTGCCCTGCCCCCCCGGCTGCCCCCCGGCCCTGCACCAGCTGATGCGGCGCTGCTGGGCCCGCGAGGCGGCCGAGCGGCCGGACTTCGGCCACCTGCACCGGACCCTGAGTGACCGCGGGGCCCTGGAGTGACCATCGCCTTCATCATCATCGTCATCATCGTCACTGACTGCCCCTCGGCCACCTGCACCGGACCCTGAGTGACCGCGGGGCCCTGGAGTGACCGTCACCTTCATCATCATCCTCATCACCTTCATCATCATCACTGACCGCCCACTGAGTGACCACAGGGCCCTGGAGTGACCACGGTCATCTTCATCACCTTCATCTTCATCACTGACCACCCACTGACCGCGGGGCCCTGGAGTGACCGTCACCTTCATCATCATCATCATCATCATCATCACTGACCACCCACTGAGTGACCGCGGGGCCCTGGAGTGACCATCGCCTTCATCATCATCATCATCATCGTCACTGACCACCCACTGAGTGACCACGGCCGTCCCCCTCATTAACGGCAGGATTTAATTACCCGCGGTGGGGGAGGGGCTGGGCTGATTTTTGGGGCAGAAGTTCTGGGTTTTGTACATTGATTATTTAAAGCTTTGTGATTTTGGGGGCTTTTTTGAGTTTTAAATATAATTTTTTTCCCTCAAAAATTGTCAAAAATGTCCAAAGTTTGTAAAAAATAGTCAAAAGTTGCCCCAAAATTGTCCAAAAATTGTAAAATATTCTCAAACGTTGTCCAAAAATTGTCCAAAATTTCCCATTTCTTCCTAAAAATATCAATTTTTTCCCTTAAAAATACTTTTCCTCCCAAGTAAAACTTCCCAAAAAGAAATCATTTTACCAAAAAATTACAAAAAATTATTTTGCCCCCAAATAATTTTATTTTTCTTGGAAAAAAAACACCAGATACCTCAATAAACTCAATCTTTTCCTTTTCAGAACACTCAGATTTCAAATAAATCTGCTTTTTTTTCCTTGGAACTTCAACCTTTCACTCAAAAATTCTATTTTTTTTCCAACCAAACCAATTTTTTCACACAGAAAATCCTTTTCTTCTACCCAAACCCCTTTTCCTTTAAAAATTCCCTTTAATAATAAAAAAAATCCCCATTTTTTGAAGCTTTTTTGGGCCCTTTTTTAACGTTTTTTGAGCCCTTTTTTGGCCTTTTTTATTATATTTGGATGAATTTTCCGTGATACAAGCAGTGTTGCCACAGCAACTGGAGCAGGCCTTGGGAGTAGGCAGGCCGCAGGCTTCGTTACCACGGCAACAGGAGCAGGCCTTGGGAGTAGGCAGGCCGCAGGCTTCGTTACCACGGCAACCGGAGCAGGCCTTGGGAGTAGGCAGGCCGCAGGCTTCGTTGCCATGACGACAGGAGCAGGCCACAGGCTTTAGGAGTACACAGGCCGCGGTCTTTGTTACCATGGCAACAAGGAGAAGGCCTTGTTGCCATGGTAACACGCACAGGCCACAGGCTTTGTTGTCTTGGCAACCAAACCAGGCCTTGGCAGCACACAGGCCGCAGGTTTCGTTGCCGCGGCAACAAGACCAGGCCGCAGGCTTCGGCCTACTCCGTCCCGCGCCATTTTCGCCCCCTCCCCCCTCAAATCCACCACCTCCCCATCCCCCCCCTCCCAGTCCAAACTGGTCCAGGCCCAGTCCAAACTGGGACACAATACTGACAAAATTCCCCCCCCCGCCAAGTTATAAAACCCTTAATTAGGATAAAAAAAAACCTCATTAAGAACAATTAAAAACCGCCCCCCAGTACTAAAAATCTACAAAATGGTGTAAAAAAACCCCCAGACCCTGCCGGGGGGGTGGAATGTTCTGGAACCCCTCCCCGAGGGGGGTTTGGGTGGGGTCTGTCCATGTGTCCGGCCCTGTCCGAGCGTCCGGCCCCGTCCGGAGGGTCCTGGGGGGTCCCGGGGGGCTGGGCCGGGGTTACCGACGGCAGGATTCGTCTGGGGAGAGGGGAAATGTGTTAGGGACCCCCAAAATGAACCCAAATCGCCCCAAAATTTACCAGAACATCACAAAATGTACTCAAAATTACCCCCAAATCCACAAGAACCCCACAAAATTTACACAAAATTCCGCCAAGACCCCAAGACACTAAAATTCCCCCAAAAGCCGCCAAAGTCCCCCCAAAACTCCCCAAATCTTTTCCCAAGACCCCCAAATCCCCCCCAAATTAACCAAAACCCCCCAAATCCTTTCCAAAATCACCCAAAATCCCTGAAAATTCCCCAACCCCCCCTGTGTCCGGCCCTGTCCGAGCGTCCGGCCCCGTCCGGAGGGTCCTGGGGGGTCCCGGGGGGCTGGGCCGGGGTTACCGACGGCAGGATTCGTCTGGGGAGAGGGGAAATGTGTTAGGGACCCCCAAAATGAACCCAAATCGCCCCAAAATTTACCAGAACATCACAAAATGTACTCAAAATTACCCCCAAATCCACAAGAACCCCACAAAATTTACACAAAATTCCGCCAAGACCCCAAAACATTAATTCCCCCAAAAGCCGCCAAAGTCCCCCCAAAACTCCCCAAATCTTTTCCCAAGACCCCCAAATCCCCCCCAAATTAACCAAAACCCCCCAAATCCTTTCCAAAATCACCCAAAATCCCTGAAAATTCCCCAACCCCCCCTCAAAACCCCCAGATTTCCCCCTCAAATGAACCAAACCCCCCAAATCTCTTCCCAAAACCCCCCAAATTTTGCCCCAAATCCCCCCAAAACCCCCTCCCCTCACCCACCCACGAGCAGGGCGCGGCCCCGCAGCCCCCCCCGCAGCGTGGGGGGAGGGGGCTCCTCCTCTTCCTCCTCCTCCTCCTCCTCCGGGGCTCCGGGGGGTCCCCCTGTGCATCCCAGTGGGGCATTGGGGACATCGGGGGGATTTGGGGAGGTTGGGGACATTGGGGGAATTGGGGCGAGTCTGGGCTTTTGGGGGAATTTGGGGACTTTGGGGGCATTTGGGGACATTATGGAAATTTGGGGACTTTGGGGACATTTGAGGGATTTGGGGAATTGGGGACGTTTGGGGGATTTGGGGACTTTGGGGACATTTAGGGGATTTGGGGACATTTAGGGACTTTGGGGGGATTTGGGGACTTTTAGGGACTTTTGGGGACGTTTAGGGGATTTGGGGGATTGGGGATGTTTGGGGGGATTGGGGACATCAAGAGGGATTGGGGGCGTTGAAGACATTTGAGGACATTTGGGAACATTTGGGGACGCAGGTGACACAAGTGACAGACAGGTGGCAGAGGTGACACACAGGTGGCACAGGGGGTTACACAGGTGGCACAGGTGACAGACACGTGACGCACAGGTGGCACAGGTGACAGACAGGTGACACAGATAACACAATAGGGTTACACAGGTGACAGACAGGTGGCACACAGGTGGCACAGGTGACAGACAGGTGACACACAGTGTCACAGGTAACACAGGTGACACAGGTAACACAGGGGAGTTACACAAGGGTTACACAGGTGCCACACAGGTGGCACAGGTGACGTAGGGGGTTACACAGGTGCCACACAGGTGGCACAGGGGGTTACACAGGTGACAGGTGACACACAGGTGACAGACAGGTGACACAGGTGACACCGGTGCCACACAGGTGACAGACAGGTCACACAGGTAACACAGGGGAGTTACACAAGGGTTACACAGGTGCCACACAGGTGACGCAGGTGACGCAGGGGGTTACACAGGTGACAGACAGGTGGCACAGGGGGTTACACAGGTGACAGGTGACACACAGGTGACACAGGTGACACAGGGGGTTACACAGGTGACAGGTGACACACAGGTGACACAGGTGACACAGGGGGTTACACAGGTGACAGGTGCCACACAGGTGCCACACAGGTGCCAGGCGGGCGCCCCCGTTACCTTCTTGCGCCGGGGCTCGCCCTTGGCCAGGCAGGAGCGCGGCAGCGCCAGGTACCCCCCGATCACCTGGATCTGCTCGGCCGTGGGGTAGCGCTTCTTGGGGGGCTCGGGGCCACCCCCGGGGCCACCGGGGCCACCAGGGCCACCCCCGGGGCCAGCAGCGGGGCCAGCAGCGGGGCCGGCAGCGGGGCCGGCGGCGCCAGCATCGCCCACGGACGGAGAGTGGCTTCCACACCCCCGCCCGCGCCGGCGGGGCCGAGCCCGTGCTCGCCCCCCCCACTGGTGACACAAAGGGCCGTTATCATCCACACCGAGTTAACTCCTTCCTGCCCGCCCCCCCGCGGCATTCCAGCCGGGATGGGCGGCGGAGGGGGCGGTGGGTG
>NW_024367797.1:28915-37821 GCF_014805655.1 Passer montanus
CGCGGCCGCACGGTGATGGTGTTGCCGCTGCGGCGCTGCACGGCGGGGTGGGGACACGCGGGGGGACACGGGGGGTCACGGCGCGGTGACACCGGCCGGGGGGCCGAGGGGGACACCTGGACAGTGGCACTGGACACCGGGAGAGTGGCACTGGACACCTGGACAGTGGCACTGGACACCGGGAGAGTGGCACTGGACGTGGGGACAGAGCTGGACGTGGGGACACTGGCACTGGACATGGGGACAGTGACCTCGGCCTTGGGGACACTGCTGGACACCTGGGCAGCGTCACCGGACACAGGGACACCGCTGGACGCGGGGACAGAGCCACTGGAGGTGGGGACAGTGACCCCGGGCTTGGGGACAGAGCTGGACACGGGGACGGTGACCCCGGACACGGGGACAGCGCCCCCCGCTGGTGACACCGGTGACGTCACAGGGGGAGTGGTCAGCGTGGCCACCGAAGGGGTCATCGAGGGCTTGGGCTCGTGGCCGGACACTGTCCCCGGTGTCCCCAGTGACCCCTGACCCCCCCGGCCCTCCAGCACCGTCCAGTTCTTGACCATCCCCTTGACCGTCCCGTGTCCCTCCGCTGTCCCCAGGCCAGCGGTCACTCCATGACCTTTGACCCCTCCTGTGTCCTTGGCTGACCCTTGACCCCCAGCTGACCCCACACTGACCGCCTCGCCCCCCTTGACCGCTCCACTGTCCTTGGCTGACCCTTGACCCCCAGGTGACCCCGGGGTGACCCCCCCACGCCCCTCGTCCCCCCCCGGCTCGGGGACGAAGCGGCTCCGCAGGCAGCTGACCCGGCCCCGCGGCGGATTCGGGGAATTTTGGGGGTCCTGGGGAGGATTTTGGGGGTCCCGGGGGGAATTTGGGGGATTTTTGGGATCCCGGGCAGGATTTTGGGGATCCCCGGGCGGATTTTCGGCATTTTGGGGATCCTGGGGGGAATTTTGGGGATCCCAGCGATGATTTTGGGGACAATTTTGGAAATCCTGGGAAGGATTTTGGGGGTGACTTTGGGGATCCCGGGGGGAATTTTGGGGATGATTTTGGGGAGGGTTTTGGGGATAATTTTGGGGATGACTTTGGGGATCCTGGAGGGGATTTTGGGGCTCCCGGGTGGGATTTTGGGGATGATTTTGGGGATGGTTTTGGGGATCCTGGGGGGAATTTTGGGGATGATTTTGGAGAGGATTTTGGGGATAATCTTGGGGATGATTTTGGGGATGATTTTGGGGATGGTTTTGGGGATCCTGGGGGGAATTTTGGGGATGATTTTGGAGAGGATTTTGGGGATAATCTTGGGGATGATTTTGGGGATGATTTTGGGGATAATTTTGGGGATCCCGGGGGGGATTTTCGGCATGGCTGCATTTCTCCGTCCCTGGCGCCAGCGCCAGGTGGGACCCCCCCAGACCCTCCTGCCCAGGTGTGCCCCCAGGTGTGCCAGGTGTGCCCCCAGGTGTGGCACCAGATGTGCCCCCCATGCCAGGTGTGCCCCCCGGTGTGCCCACTGACCCAGGTGTGGCACCAGGTGTGCCCCCAGGTGTGGCACCAGGTGTGCCCCCCATGCCAGGTGTGCCCCCCGGTGTGCCCACTGACCCAGGTGTGGCACCAGGTGTGGTCCCCAGAGTCTCCAGCCCAGCTGTGCCCCCAGGTGTGCCCCCAGGTGTGCCCCCAGGTGTGCCCCCCGGGGAAAATTAGGAAAAATGAGATTTGGGGACATTGGGGGTGTTGGGGACGTTGGGGGGATTGGGGACGTTGGGGACCCAGCAGCGCCAGCTTCCAGGGGGGCACCTGCGCCGTGCTGGGGACACTGGGGACAGTGGGGGACATCATGGGGATTGGGGACATTTGGGACAATGGGGACACCAGGGGACATTGGGGACATTGAGGGGTTTTGGGACATTGGGGACACTGGGGGGCACCTCAGCCATGCTGGGGACACTGGGGACAATTGGGGACAATGGGGACATCAGAGGGATTGGGGACAATTGGGGGGATTGGGGATGTTGGGGACATCGGGGGGACAATTGGGGCTGTTTGGAGGATTGGGCGGGGCTTGGCGGAGGGGGAGGGGCCTCGGGGTTTTGGGAGGGGAGCCCCAAAACCGCCCCAAAATTGCTGAAAATGTCGGGATTTCCCCCAAATTTGCCCAAATTGTCTTTTCTGGGACCCCCCCAGACCCCAAATCCCCCAAATTCCTTCAAATTCCCCAAAAATCCTCCCCAAATTTCCTTTCCTGGGATGCCCCAGACCCCAAATTCCCCAAAATTCCCCCAATTTCCCCCAAACTCGCCCAAATTCACCAAAACTCCCCCAAATTCTGCCCAAATACCCCCAAATTTCCCCCCATTTTCCCAAATCCCCTCAAAATCCCCCAGATTTCCCCCAAATTTCCCTTCCTGGGACTCTCCAGACCCCAAACCCTCCCAAATTTCCCAAAATCACCCCAAAGCCTCCCCAAATTCCTCCAAATTTCCCCAAATTTCCTTTCCTGGGACCCCGAAAATCACAAATTCCCCCAAATCTCCCCCAAATTCCCCTCCCCGACCCCTCCCCAAATTCCCGGGATGCCCTCGGGGGTGGGGGAGGGGCGGTGGCCGCGTCTCCCCTCCCCCACCCCTTCAATCGGCGGCTTCCGGAGGGGCCCCGCCCCCACCTGGGGACCCCTCCCCCACCCCGAGCTCACCTGGGGCCGCACCCCAGGTGTGTCCCAGGTGTGTCCCCCCACCCCAAGCGGGTCAATCCCGGTGACTCAGAGGATTTGGGGGGTGGGCGGGGCCTCCCCACCCTCCCCCGGGCCCCTCCCCCCCCCTCACCTGGGCTATTTAAGGTGGCCCCGGGTCCCTCCTGTCCCCTCCTGTCCCCTCCTGGGCTCACCTGGCCCCGATGGCTCCGCCCGGGCCCCGCCGGCCCCCGGTGCTGCTGCTGCTGCTGCTGGGTGAGACTGGGCAAACTGGGATGGACTGGGATGGAGACTGGGGGCACTGGGATGGGCTGGGGGGAACTGGGAGAGACTGGGGTAACTGGGATGGAGATTGGGGGCACTGGGATGGACTGGGAGAGACTGGGATGGACTGGGATGGAGATTGGGGGCACTGGGATGGACTGGGAGGGACTGGGATGGAGTTATGGGGAACTGGGAATGGACTGGGATGGAGATTGGGGGCACTGGGATGGACTGGGAGGGACTGGAATTGGAGATATGTAGAAGTGGGATGGACTGGGATGGGACTGGGAGAAACTGGGATGGACTGGGAGGGACTGGGATTGGAGATATGTAGAAGTGGGATGGACTGGGATGGGACTGGGAGGGGATTGGGGGGCACTGGGATGGTCTGGGATTGAGACTGGGATGGACTGGGATTGAGACTGGGATGGACTGGGAGGGAACTGGGAACAGGGACTGGGGATAAAGTCAGGGAGGGAAACTGGGACAGGAACTGGGAGGGACTGGGATGGACTGGGAGGAACGGAGATGGAGCAATAGGGAATTTGGGAGGGACTGGGATGAACTGGGGATGAACTGGGAATGGACTGGGAATGAACTGGGATGGACTGGGAATGACGGATATGGAATCTGGGAGGGGCTGCGGTGACTGGGATGGACTGGGATGTACTGGGACAGGAACTGGGAGGGACTGGGAGGGACTGGGATGTACTGGGATGGACTGGGACAGGAACTGGGAGGGACCGGGAATGACAGATACGGGATCTGGGAGGGACTGTGGTGACTGGGAGGGACTGGGATGGACTGGGATGGACTGGGATGGACTGGGATGGACTGGAAGGGCCTGTAAGGGACTGGAAGGGACTGGGATGAACTGGGATGGACTGGGATGGACTGGGATGGACTGGGATGGACTGGAAGGGACTGGGATGAACTGGGAGGGACTGGAAGGGACTGGAAGGGACTGGGATGAACTGGGATGAACTGGGAGGGACTGGGATGGACTGGGATGAACTGGGATGAACTGGGATGAACTGGGATGAACTGGGAGGGACTGGGATGGACTGGGACTGGGATGGACTGGAAGGGACTGGGATGAACTGGGAGGGACTGGGATGGACTGGAAGGGACTGGAAGGGACTGGGATGAACTGGGATGGACTGGGATGAACTGGGATGGATTGGGATGAACTGGAAGGGACTGGAAGGGACTGGAATGGAACTGGGAGGGACTGGGATGGGAACCGGGCCAAACTGGTCCAAACTGGGCCGTACTGGATGCTCCCCCCAGGCGCCTCCGGGCTCTGCGCCCGCCCCGGCCCCGCTGCCGGCCCCGCGGGGTCGCTGGCCCCGCTGACGGCCGGGGTGGATCCCTGCAAGGACCCGCCGGGGCTGCTCAGCCCCCAGCTGGGATCCCCCGCGGGATCCTCGCGCTCCTCGGGATCCTCCGCGTGCCCGGGCGCCGCATCGGGATCGGCCGCAAGCGCGGGATCCTACGGGGGAGGATCGGGATCCTACGGGGGAAATTCGGGATCCTACGGGGGAAGCGCGGGATCCTATGGCGGAAGTTCGGGATCCTACGGATCGGGATCCTCTGGAAATTCGGGATCCTACGGGGGATCCAGCCCAGGCTCCTACGGATCCGGATCCGGCCGACCGGGATCTGGATCCGGATCAGGATCAGGAAAACCCGGCTCTGGATCGGGATCAGGCAGACCGGGATCGGGATCGGGATCGGGCAGGCCCGGGTCCCAAGGGGGAGGCGGATCCGGCTCCTACGGGGGATCCTCGGGATCCTACGGGGATGATGTGGGATCCTACGGAGGGTCGAAGCGCGGGATCCTACGGCGGAAATTCGGGATCTTATGGAGGATCGGGATCCTCTGAAAATACGGGATCTTACGGGGGATCGGGATCCTACGGCAGAAATTCGGGATCCTATGGCGGAAGTTCGGGATCCTACGGATCGGGATCCTCTGGAAATTCGGGATCCTACGGGGGAGGATCGGGATCCTACGGGGGAAATTCGGGATCCTACGGGGGAAGCGCGGGATCCTATGGCGGAAGTTCGGGATCCTACGGATCGGGATCCTCTGGAAATTCGGGATCCTACGGGGGATCCAGCCCAGGCTCCTACGGATCCGGATCCGGCCGACCGGGATCTGGATCCGGATCAGGATCAGGAAAACCCGGCTCTGGATCGGGATCAGGCAGACCGGGATCTGGATCGGGATTGGGATCGGGATCAGGCAGACCGGGATCGGGATCGGGATCGGGCAGGCCCGGGTCCCAAGGGGGAGGCGGATCCGGCTCCTACGGGGGATCCTCGGGATCCTACGGGGATGATGTGGGATCCTACGGAGGGTCGGGGTCCTACGGGGGTGGTCCAGGATCCTACGGGGGAATGGGATCCTATGGGGGTGGTCCAGGATCTTATGGGGGATCCTCGGGATCCTATGGGGGATCGGGATCTCATGGGGGCAGACCGGGATCCTATGGGGGATCCTGGGGATCCAAGGGCAGGCCGGGATCCCAGGGCGGTGGTCCAGGATCTTATGGGGGAATGGGATCCTATGGGGGATCCTCGGGATCCTATGGGGGATCGGGATCCCAGGGCAGGCCGGGATCCTACGGGGGTGGATCGGGATCCTACGGAGGGTCGGGATCCCAGGGCAGGCCGGGATCCTATGGAGGGCCGGGATCTTATGGGGGATCCTCGGGATCCTATGGGGGATCGGGATCCTACGGGGGTGGATCAGGATCTTATGGAGGGGATTCGGGGTCCTACGGGGGACCGGGATCCTATGGAGGGTCGGGATCTCATGGGGGATCAGGATCCTCCGGAGGGGATTCGGGGTCCTCCGGGGGCTCCGGATCCTCCGGGGGCGGCCCGGGATCCTTCGGGGGATCCTCGGGATCTTATGGGGGGGGCCCTGGCTCCCTGGGGGGATCCTCCGGGGGATCCCGGCAGCGCCCCGGCTACAAGAACCCCGGGATCCCCTTCGTGCCGGGGCTGAGGCACCCCGCCCGCCTCGGGGGGCGCTTCCCCATCCGCCGGGGGCCGGGATCCGCCCCGGGATCCGCTCAGGGATCCGGGCAGGGGTACGGCCTGGGGTATGGACAGGGATCCAGTCAGGGGTACGGGCAGGGGTACGGCTTGGGATCTGGTCAGGGATCCGGGCAGGGGTACGGGCAGGGATCCAGTCAGGGATCAGGTCAGGGATCCCGTCAGGGGTATGGCCTGGGGTATGGACAGGGATCCAGCCAGGGGTACGGGCAGGGATCTGGTCAGGGGTACGGGCAGGGGTACGGGCAGGGATCCAGTCAGGGATCAGGTCAGGGATCCCGTCAGGGATCTGGTCAGGGATCCGGGCAGGGATCTGGTCAGGGGTACGGTCAGGGATCCGGGCAGGGGTACGGCCTGGGGTATGGACAGGGATCCAGTCAGGGGTACGGGCAGGGATCCCGTCAGGGATCTGCCCTGGGCGCCGCCATGGGATCGGGTCAGGGATCCAACCAGGGATCTGGCCAGGGATCCGCCCTGGGGTCTGCCATGGGATCCACCCAGGGATCCGGTCAGGGGTACGGGCAGGGATCCGGTCAGGGATCCGGTCAGGGATCCGGTCAGGGGTACGGTCAGGGATCCAGGGCCGAGCCCGAGCCGGGATACCCAGGGATCCGGTCAGGGATCCAGGGCCGAGCCCGAGCCGGGATCCAGCTCCGGGGGCGGGGATGGGTGCGGGGGGTGCCGGAAATAGGGGAGGGGTCCCAGAGGATCCCAAAGGATCCCAAAGGATCCCAAAGGATCCGAGCCGGGATCCGGGGATGGGGCTGGGAAATAGGGGAGGGGTCCCGGAGGGTCCCGAAGGATCCCAATAAAGTCTTGGATCTGGCCCCGGCCTCGTCGCTGTCCGCAAATGCGGTGAGGGACGGGGATGGGGAAACTGGGGAAACTGGGGATACTGGGGGGACTGGGGATACTGGGGGAACTGGGGATACTGGGATGGGGGCACTGGGAACACTGGGGATACTGGGAATCGGAGCAGTGGGCATACTGGGGACACTGGGATGGGGACACTCGGAACACTGGGAACACTGGACTGGGAATACTGGGGATACTGGGATGGGATGGGGACACCCATGGGGATACTGGGAACACTGGGACCACTCTCAGCCCCGTCCCCTCCCCCCCAAACCAGTGCTCCCAGTACAGCCCCGCCCCCAAACCAGTGCTCCCAGTACAGCTCCACCCCCAAACCAGTGCTCCCAGTACAGCTCCACCCCCAAACCAGTGCTCCCAGTCCGTCCCCGCCCCCAAACCAGTGCTCCCAGTACAGCTCCGCCCCCAAACCAGTGCTCCCAGTACAGCTCCGCCCCCAAACCAGTGCTCCCAGTACAGCCCCGCCCCCAAACCAGTGCTCCCAGTACAGCTCCACCCCCAAACCAGTGCTCCCAGTCCGGCCCCGCCCCCAAACCAGTGCTCTGGGGATACTGGGGATACTGGGAATAAGAATACTGGGGATACTGGGGATACTGGGAATAAGAATACTGGGGATACTGGGATGGGATGGGGACACCCATGGGGATACTGGGAACACTGGGAATCGGAGCAGTGGGTGTACTGGGAACACTGGGATGGGGAAACTGGGGATACTGGGGGCACTTGGATGAGGATACTGGGGACACTGGACTGGGAGTACTGGGGATACTGGGATGGGATGGGGACACCCATGGGGATACTGGGAACACTGGGACCACTCTCAGCCCCGTCCCCTCCCCCCCAAACCAGTGCTCCCAGTACAGCTCCACCCCCAAACCAGTGCTCCCAGTCCGGCCCCGCCCCCAAACCAGTGCTCCCAGTACAGCCCCGCCCCCAAACCAGTGCTCCCAGTACAGCTCCACCCCCAAACCAGTGCTCCCAGTACAGCTCCACCCCCAAACCAGTGCTCCCAGTCCGTCCCCGCCCCCAAACCAGTGCTCCCAGTACAGCTCCGCCCCCAAACCAGTGCTCCCAGTACAGCCCCGCCCCCATCACACC
Organism: Passer montanus; assembly: GCF_014805655.1. Classification (NCBI taxonomy): domain Eukaryota; kingdom Metazoa; phylum Chordata; class Aves; order Passeriformes; family Passeridae; genus Passer; species Passer montanus. The sequence goes on from NW_024367797.1 coordinate 36,915, forward strand.
TGGAACTTCCCAAATTTGGGGGGGGGCGGGGTCACACCTGGCTCGTCCCAAATTTTGGGGTTTCTCACCCGGAATTTCCCAAATTTTGGGGTTTCTCACCTGGATCGTCCCAAATTTTTTTTTGGGGGGGGGTCCCCAAAACCCCCCCCCCCCCCCGGCGCAGGGAATGCCGGGAGCGGAGTCACGGCCCCTCCCCCACCCCCCGGGAGCCTTTAAGGGCCCTCCCAGTGCTCCCAGTTTGCTCCCAGTGCTCCCAGTGCAGCGCTGCCAGGTACTGGGAGGGACTGGGGGGGCACTGGGAGGGACTGGGAATGGACTGGGAGGGAGAGACTGGGGGGTCACTGGGAATGAACTGGGAGGAACGGGGAGTCACTGGGAGCAAACTGGGAGGCACTGGGGGTCACTGGGGGGAACTGGGAGGGACTGGGAATGAACTGGGAGGGACTGGAATTTAACTGGGGGGCACTGGGAGCAAACTGGGAGGGACTGGGGTATACTGGGAATGAACTGGGAATGGACTGGGGGGAACTGGGAGGGACTGGGAGAGACTCTGAGGGGGGACTGGGAGAGACTGGGGGTCACTGAGGGGTCACTGGGAATGAACTGGGACGGACTGGGATGAACTGGGGGTCACTGAGGGGTCACTGGGAATGAACTGGGAGGGACTGGGGGTCACTGGGAGGGACTGGGATGAACTGGGGGTCACTGAGGGGTCTCTGGGACCGAACTGGGAGGGACTGGGGGGTCACTGGGAGGGCACTGGGATGAACTGGGAGTCACTGGGACCGAACTGGGAGGGACCGGGGGGTCACTGGGATGAACTGGGATGACCTGGGGGTCACCGCGGGGTCGCCGACCCTCACTCCCGCCCCTCCCCCTCCCCCCAGCCATGGCCGAACGCCGCCGC
>NW_024367797.1:37891-40581 GCF_014805655.1 Passer montanus
CCCTCCCCCCCCCGGGGCTCCCCCTCGCCCCATGGCCGCCGCTGCCCGTGTGGCCGGGGGGCGACAGCGGCGATAGCAGCGGCGATAGCCATGATAGCAGCGGCGATAGCGGCGATATCGGCGATAGAAGCGGCGATATCGGCGATAAAAGCGGCGATATCGGCGATAGAAGCGGCGATATCGGCGATAGAAGTGGCGATAGAGGCGACAAAGGCGGCGATATCGGCGATAGAAGCGGCGATAGAGGCGACAAAGGCGGCGACAAGGCCAAGGCCACGCCCCCCGCCACAGCGGGGCCGGGGGGGAGGGGCGGCGCCCAGTGACACCCCCGGGTGTCCCCAGGGTGTCCCCAGGGGTGGCACCGCTGTCCTGTGTCAATAAAAGTCCCCAAAGAGCGGCGCCGTCGTCGTGAGGCCTCCCCAGGAGGCGCCATTTTCTACCGCCGAGTTTTTGGCCGTTTTCTGACCCATTTTTCACCTTTTTGGGGCCAAGTTTTCCACCCGTTTCCTGATCGGTTTCTGACCGATTGTTTGGGCCGTTTTATGACCGTTTCCCACGGTTTTTAACCGCTTTTTCCCCATTTTTCCCCGTTTTCCCGCCCTTTTCCCCTCACAGCCCCGTCACCATGGCAACAGCGCCGCCGCGCCGTCGCTCTCCCGTGACGTCACGCGGTCCTCCCGCATCCCACAACCCCGCGCGGCCGTGAGGGGGGAAAAGGGGGGGGGTCCTCCAGTATCCCACAACGCCCCGCGGCCGTGAGGGGAAGGGGGGGTCCGCCTGCATCCCACAATGCCCCGCGCGCGCCCCCTCCGTGCCTCCCGCCGCCGCCCGCTCGCTGCCCCGGGCCCGAGGCTCAGCCGGTACCGGAGGGGGGCACGGGAGGGGGGCGCCCCTCCCCCAATCTCTCCGCAGGTGCAGCCACGTGACTCCCGGAGCCTCCCCCACCCCCCCATCGGTGCTCCCAGTAACTCCCAGTAACTCCCAGTGACCACCAGTGTTCCCAGTGACCCCTCCCAGTAACCACCAGTGACCCTCCCAGTGCTCCCAGTAACCACCAGTGACCCTCCCAGTGCTCCCAGTAACTCCCAGGGCTCCCAGTGACCTCTCCCAGTAACCACCAGTGCTCCCAGTGAACCTCCCAGTGCTCCCAGTAATCCCCAGTAACTTCTAGTGCTCCCAGTGACCCCTCCCAGAGCTCCCAGTAACTCCCAGTGACCCCTCCAGTGCTCCCAGTGCTCCCAGTCCCTCTTCCCATCACTCCCAGTGCCCCCCAGTCCCTCCCAGTCCCCATATCTTTGTTCCCAGTCCCTCCCAGTCCCTCCCAGTCCCTCTAACTCCTCTCCCAGTCCATCCCAGACCCTGTATCCTTGCTCCCAGTCCCTCCCAGTGCCCCTAAGTCCCCTCCCAGTTCCTTCCAGTCCCTCCCAATCCCCATAACTCCTCTCCCAATTCCTCCCAGTCCATCCCAGTGCCCCATCCTCACTCCCAGTCCCTCCCAGTGCCCCCCAGTGCCCCTAATTCCTGTCCCAGTCCCTCCCAGTGCCCATAACTCTGCTCCCAGTGCCCCCTAGTCCTTCCCAGTGCCCATAACTCCCCTCCCAGTGCCCCCCAGTGCCCCTATCCTCACTCCCAGTCACTCCCAGTGCCCATAACTCCCCTCCCAGTCCCCATAACTTCACTCCCAGTCCCTCCCACTCCCTCCCAGTGCCCCTAACTCCCCTCCCAGTGCCCCCCAGTGCCCCTATCCTCCCTCCCAGTCCCTCCCAGTGCCCCTAACTCCCCTCCCAGTCCCTCCCAGTGCCCATAACTCCTCTCCCAGTCCCTCCCACTCCCTCCCAGTGCCCCCCAGTGCCCCTATCCTCACTCCCAGTCCCTCCCAGTGCCCCCCAGTGCCCCTAATTCCTGTCCCAGTCCCTCCCAGTGCCCATAACTCTGCTCCCAGTGCCCCCTAGTCCTTCCCAGTGCCCATAACTCCCCTCCCAGTGCCCCCCAGTGCCCCTATCCTCACTCCCAGTCACTCCCAGTGCCCATAACTCCCCTCCCAGTCCCCATAACTTCACTCCCAGTCCCTCCCACTCCCTCCCAGTGCCCCTAACTCCCCTCCCAGTGCCCCCCAGTGCCCCCCAGTGCCCCCCGCCATGTCGTCGTGCGCCGAGCTGCTCCGTTTCCAGCTGCCGGGCCACGAGGCGGCGGCGCTGCGCTCCATGACGCGGCTGCGCGCCGAGGAGCGCTTCTGCGACGTGACCATCGTGGCGCGCAGCCTGCGCTTCCGCGGCCACCGCGTCATCCTGGCCGCCTGCTCGCCCTTCCTGCGCGACCAGTTCCTGCTGAACCCCGCCGCCGAGCTGCGCGTGTCGCTGGCGCACAGCGCCCGCGTGCTGGCCGACCTGCTGCTCTCCTGCTACACCGGCGCGCTGGAGTTCGCCGGCAGGGATTTGGTGAACTACCTGACGGCCGCCAGCTACCTGCAGATGGAGCACGTGGTGGAGCGCTGCCGCGGCGCGCTGGCGCGCTTCATCCAGCCCTCGCCCGGCGCGCCGGTGCCGCCGCCCAAGCCCGAGGAGGAGGAGGACGAGGAGGACGAGGAGGACGCCACGGATGTCTGTATCGTGAAGGTGGAGCCGGCCACGCGGCGGCGCGGCAGGAGGTGGCCGGCGGTGGCCGGCGGCGAGGCGGCCGCGGGCGGGGCG
>NW_024367797.1:40591-45551 GCF_014805655.1 Passer montanus
GGGCGGGCGTGGCCGCGGTGGTGGCGGCGGCGCCGGACAACGCCACGGCGCAGCTGGGCGTGGTCAAGGCGTGCTACAGCCTGGCCGAGGACGCCGAGGGTGAAGGTCTGGTCATCTTCCCCGGCGGTGGTGGTGGCGGCGGCAACAACGCGGCCACCAGCGAGGAGCCGCCGGGCAGCCAAGTGGGCGCGTCCGCCGGCAGCACGGCCGCGCCGTCATCGTCATCATCATCATCGTCATCATCGTCCTCACGGTGCGGGAAGTGCGGGGAGAGCTTCCAGGGCGTGGAGAAGCTGGTGTTCCACATGCGGGCGCAGCACTTCGTCTTCATGTGCCCCCGCTGCGGCAAGCAGTTCAACCACAGCAGCAACCTGAACCGGCACATGAACGTGCACCGCGGCGTCAAGTCGCACGGCTGCGGCGTCTGCGGCAAGAGCTTCACGCAGAAGTCCACGCTGCACGACCACCTGAACCTGCACAGCGGCGCGCGGCCCTACCGCTGCTCCTACTGCGACGTGCGCTTCGCCCACAAGCCGGCCATCCGGCGGCACCTCAAGGAGCAGCACGGCAAAACCACGGCGCAGAACGTTCTGGAAGCCGGCGGCAGCGAGGGAGGGGTGGTGATGCGTTGATGTTGGGGCGGGGGAGGGCCCGGCGCGGTGGGGGGTGACAAAGAGGCCAAAGTGACCACAGAGTGACCACCAGAGTGAAACAAAGTGACCCCAAAGTGGTGGGGAGTGACCGCTGGACACTGGACCCTGCTGGACACTGAGGGGTGGCGGCAAGGAGGCCGAAGTGACCACGGAGTGACCACCAAGTGACCCCCAAAGTGGCACAAAATGACCCCTAAGTGGTGGGGAGTGACCCCTGGACACTGGACCCTGCTGGACACTGAGGGGTGGCGGCAAGGAGGCCGAAGTGACCACAGAGTGACCACTAGAGTGAAACAAAGTGACCCCAAAGTGGCACAAAATGACCCCTAAGTGGTGGGGAGTGACCCCTGGACATCTGAGCCCTGCTGGACATTGAGGGGTGGCAGCAAGGAGGCCAAAATGACCATGGAGTGACCACCAGAGTGACACCAAGTGACCCCCAAAGTGGCACAAAGTGACCCCAAAGTGGTGGGGAGTGACCACTGGCCACTGGACCCTGCTGGACATTGAGGAGTGACCGCTGGGGTGGCGGCAAGGAGGCCGAAGTGACCACAGAGTGACCACTAGAGTGAAACAAAGTGACCCCAAAGTGGCACAAAATGACCCCTAAGTGGTGGGGAGTGACCGCTGGACACTGGACCCTGCTGGACACTGAGGGGTGACCACTGGGGTGGTGACAAAGAGGCCAAAGTGACCACAGAGTGACCACCAGAGTGAAACAAAGTGACCCCAAAGTGGTGGGGAGTGACCGCTGGACACTGGACCCTGCTGGACACTGAGGGGTGGCGGCAAGGAGGCCGAAGTGACCACGGAGTGACCACCAAGTGACCCCCAAAGTGGCACAAAATGACCCCAAAGTAGTGGGGAGTGACCGCTGGACATTGAGGAGTGACCACTGGGGTGGCAGCAAGGAGGCTAAAGTGACCATGGGGTGACCCCAAAGTAGTCAGGAACGACCCCAAAATGGGGGGAATGGACCCCAAAGTGACCCCAAAGTGGGGGCAAGTGACCGCTGGCCACTGGACCCTGCTGGACATTGAGGAGTGACCACTGGGGTGGCAGCAAGGAGGCTAAAGTGACCATGGGGTGACCCCAAAGTGGTCAGGAACGACCCCAAAATGGTGGGAAACGACCCCAAAGTGACACCAAGTGACCCCAAAGTGGGGGGGAGTGCCCCCTGGACCCGACCCCGCTGGGACCGAGGGGGCTGACCCCAAAATGCTGGGGGGGTGGGGGAAGGGAACCCCAAAAATTTGGGGTTTTTTGGGGGGTTTTAGGAGGTATAGAAGAGAAATTCGGAGATCCCTTTTTGGGGGGGTGTGAGACCCTTTTTGGGGTGGGGGAGGGGCTGTGGGACCCCTCCCCCATAAGGAGTTTTTTTTTTTTTTGGGGTTTTTTTGTAATAAATTTATTTTGAAAAAAAAATGGGGTGACCCCAAAGTGGTCAGGAACGACCCCAAAATGGGGGGAATGGACCCCAAAGTGACCCCAAAGTGGGGGCAAGTGACCGCTGGCCACTGGACCCTGCTGGACATTGAGGAGTGACCACTGGGGTGGCAGCAAGGAGGCTAAAGTGACCATGGGGTGACCCCAAAGTGGTCAGGAACGACCCCAAAATGGGGGGAATGGACCCCAAAGTGACCCCAAAGTGGGGGCAAGTGACCGCTGGCCACTGGACCCTGCTGGACATTGAGGAGTGACCACTGGGGTGGCAGCAAGGAGGCTAAAGTGACCATGGGGTGACCCCAAAGTGGTCAGGAACGACCCCAAAATGGGGGGAATGGACCCCAAAGTGACCCCAAAGTGGGGGCAAGTGACCGCTGGCCACTGGACCCTGCTGGACATTGAGGAGTGACCACTGGGGTGGCAGCAAGGAGGCTAAAGTGACCATGGGGTGACCCCAAAGTGGTCAGGAACGACCCCAAAATGGGGGGAATGGACCCCAAAGTGACCCCAAAGTGGGGGCAAGTGACCGCTGGCCACTGGACCCTGCTGGACATTGAGGAGTGACCACTGGGGTGGCAGCAAGGAGGCTAAAGTGACCATGGGGTGACCCCAAAGTGGTCAGGAACGACCCCAAAATGGGGGGAATGGACCCCAAAGTGACCCCAAAGTGGGGGCAAGTGACCGCTGGCCACTGGACCCTGCTGGACATTGAGGAGTGACCACTGGGGTGGCAGCAAGGAGGCTAAAGTGACCATGGGGTGACCCCAAAGTGGTCAGGAACGACCCCAAAATGGGGGGAATGGACCCCAAAGTGACCCCAAAGTGGGGGCAAGTGACCGCTGGCCACTGGACCCTGCTGGACATTGAGGAGTGACCACTGGGGTGGCAGCAAGGAGGCTAAAGTGACCATGGGGTGACCCCAAAGTGGTCAGGAACGACCCCAAAATGGGGGGAATGGACCCCAAAGTGACCCCAAAGTGGGGGCAAGTGACCGCTGGCCACTGGACCCTGCTGGACATTGAGGAGTGACCACTGGGGTGGCAGCAAGGAGGCCAAAGTGACCACGGAGTGACCCCAAAGTGGTCAGGAACGACCCCAAAATGGTGGGAAACGACCCCAAAGTGACACCAAGTGACCCCAAAGTGGGGGGGAGTGACCCCAAAGTGGGGGGGAGTGACCCCTGGACCCGACCCCGCTGGGACCGAGGGGGCTGACCCCAAAATGCTGGGAAATGACCCCAAAGTGGTGTGGAACGGCCCCAGAATGATGAGGAACCGCCCCAAAATCATCAGGAATGACCCCCAAAAAAATGGGTGACAAATTTTGGGGTCCCCATTTAAAATCCAGAAAAAAAAAACCCCAAAACCCCAAAATTTTATGCAAAAAAAAACTGAGAAAAATTCTGATTTTTGGGGGAACCCTCCCCAAATTTGGCCCCTCTGGGTAAATTTGGGGGTCCCAAGGCCTTGGTGGAAAATTTGGGGGATTTTTTTGGGGGTCCCCTCCCAAATTTTTAGGGTCCCTACTGATTTTTGGAGGGGGTCCCCCCGTTTTTTTGGGGTTTCCTCCTGATTTTAAGGGTCCCCCTGAATTTTTGGGGTCCTCCCCGAATTTTTGGGGGGCTTTTGTAGATTTTAGGATTTGGGGGGGACCCCCTTAGGTTGTAGTGAGGGGTGGGGGAAAGGAGTTTTTTTTTTTTGGAGTTTTTTTGTAATAAATTGATTTTGAAAAAAAAAAGTAAAATGGATTTTCTAAATTTATTTTTTGGGGTTTATTCTTTGATTTTTTTTTAGGGGATTAATTTGTCGTTGGGGGTGTATTTAATTTCGGGCGATTAATTAATTTTTTGTGATTTTTTAATTTCTAAGGATTAATTTTTAAGAAATTATTTAATTTTAGGTGACTTATTAGTTTAATTTTGGGGATTTATTAATAGTTTTATATTTAGTTTTGGGGTTTTTTATTTTTAATAATTAATTAATTTAGAGGAATTTATTAATTTATTCTCCAAAAAAGGTAATGGGCGTGGCTTAAAGAGGCGTGGCTTAACGCAAAGGGCGTGGCTTCCTCAGTGGGCGGAGTCGCGCCAGCAAGACAAAGCTTTGCTCTGTGGGCGTGGCTTTGCCCATATAAGGAATAACCACGCCCCTTTGCCCTGCGTGCTGACGTCACGGCGCGCGGCGCGCTCGGCGGCGATGGAGGCGGCGGGAGGCGCCGAGGTCTGAGGGGAGGCGACCCCGGGGCCCCTTTTTGGGGCAATCTGAGGCGATTTCGGTGTTTTTTGTGGGGCTTTGAGGGGTTTTGGGCAGCCGGGGGGTGTCTGGGAGCGGCGGGAAGGGCGGGATCCGCTGGGGGGAGGGGCGCTCCCCTCACGGAGCGCTCTGCCCCTCCCCCTCCCCCTCAGGACCCTCCCGTCGGGACCCTCGTGGTGGAGGCGGCGGGAGAGGCCGGTGAGTGACCCCTCCCCGCAATTTGATCCCCCCGAGACCCTCGAGATCCCCCCTCAGGATCCCCCCTCAGGATTCCCCTCAGGACTTTGGGGGGTCCTGGGGGGTGTGGGTTTATTTTGGGGTGGGGTGAATTTTGGCTTTCAGCTCAATTTGGGTTCCTCCGACCCATTTTTGAGTGGGGGTCTCCCCTTTCCCCTCCCCCAGGCCACGCCACCAAGACCCTGCCGGGCTCCCCAGGCCGGGGGGGCTCGATTTTGGGGGGCTCAGGAGGGGGGGGCTCTCCCCCCACCCCCCTGCCCCCCCCCAGCCGTGCCAAAATGTCCCTGACGGGGGCGGGGGGGGGCAAAACCCCCCCTGGCCAAAGCCTGGCCTTGCGCCTGCTCAGCCTCCCGGGGGGGGGTCCCGGGGGTC
>NW_024367797.1:45723-46056 GCF_014805655.1 Passer montanus
CGGTGCTTGAAGGAAGCCCCCCAAAATTCACCGGGCCCGCAAGACCATGGCCAAGCCCAGCAACGGGCAGGTAAGGGCTGGGTTTGGGGGTGGGATTTTGTGGGGGTGAGACCCCTCCCCAGGGGATTTTGGGGAGCCCCCGGGGTTTTGGGGACCCCCCGGGATTTGGGGACCCCCCAAAAAAAATTTGGGGGTGGTTTTTGGCCCCCCCAGGTGCCTGAGAAGCCGAGGATGTCGGAGATGCTGCACTTCAGGGTGTCCGAGGAGCTCTGCGGGATGGGGCAGCACCACGGTGGGCTTGGGGGGGTCCTGGGGGGTCTTGGGGGGTCCTGG
>NW_024367797.1:46109-64564 GCF_014805655.1 Passer montanus
GATGGGATGGGGGGGGACTGGGGGGGACTGGGGGGCGAACTGGGAGGGACTGGGAAGGGATTTGGAATGGACTGGGATGGACTGGCATGGATTGGAGAGCACTGGGAGGGACTGGTATGGACTGGGATGGACTGGGATGAATTGGGATGGACTGGGATGAACTGGGAGCACTGGGATGGACTGGGGAGCACTGGGGGGGGGCTCGGGACCCCAGCCCAGCCCATCCCCCGCTCAGTCTGAGGGGGAGGTGCCGGGCGAGGCCATGAGCGAGGAGGAGGAGGAGGAGGAGGAGGAAGAAGAGGAGGAAGAAGAGGACGAGGAGGAAGAGGAGGAGGAAGAGGAGGAGGAGGAGGAAGAGGATGAAGAGTCTGGGAACGCCTCGGATCGGGTGAGGGGGGCCTGGGGAGGGGATCTGGGGGGGATTTTGGGGAGAAATTGGGGGGTTTTGGGGCAGATTTGGAGGGAATTTGAGGCAGATTTGGGGGGTTTGGGGCAGATTTGGGGGGTTTGGGGGGCATTTGGGCAGTTTTGGGTGTCCTGGGTGATTCCAGTTGCATTTTGGGGCAGTTTCAGAGATTTTGGGGGTCCCTGACCCCTTGGGGTCCCCCAGAGCGCGTCCAGCGCCCGGCGGTGCTTGAAGGAGTGATCCTGGCTGGGTTTTGGGGTGATTTTGGGGGTTTTGGGGCAGTTCCAGGATTCCTGGGTGGTTCTAGGTTTGTTTTGGGTATATTTTGGGGTGGTTTTGGGGTTTTTTGGGGGTCCCTAACCCCCCTTTGGGCCCCCGCAGAGCGCATTGAGCGCGCGGCGGCGCGTGCGGCGGCGCTGGAAGGAGAGCCCCTGGCTGGGTTTTGGGGCAGTTTTGGGGGTTTTTGGGGCAGTTCTGAGGTTTTTTGGGGCAGTTTCAGGATTCCTGGGTGTTTCCATGTGGGTTTTGGGTGTATTTTGGGGGTTTTTGGGGGTCCCTAACCCCCCTTTGGGCCCCCCCAGAGCGCGTCGAGCGCGCGGCGGCGCGTGCGGCGGCGCTGGAAGGAGAGCCCCTGGCTGGGTTTTGGGGCAGTTTTGGGGGTTTTTGGGGCAGTTTCAGAATTCCTGGGTAGTTCCAGGTTTATTTTGGGTTTGTTTTGGGGTGTTTTGGGGGTTTTTGGGGGTCTCTGACCCTTTGGGCCCCCCCAGAGCGCGTCGAGCGCGCGGCGGCGCGTGCGGCGGCGCTGGAAGGAGAGCCCCTGGCTGAAACCCTCCCGCAAGAGGAAGAGGAAGGACCCCCGGGGGGGCAAGGACAGAGGTGGGACCCCCGAATTGGGGAAGGGGACCCCGAACTGGGGAGGGGGATCTGAATTGGGGCGGGGTTGGGAAAAGGGGGGCTGGGAATGGGGGGATGTGGGGAGGGCCCAACACACCCAACACAGCTGGACATGCCCTGGCCCCGCCCTGACCCCACCCTGCCCTGACCCTTAGCCACGCCCCTGCCCCTTGGCCACGCCCTGAACACACCCTGGCCTTGCCCTGCCCCGCCCTCCCCCTTGGCCACACCCAGGCCACGCCCTGACCACACCCTGGCCCTGCCCTGCCCACGCCCTGCCCCGGCCCCGCCCCGGCCCCGCCCTGACCCCGCGGTGCCCCGCCCAGGCCCGGCGGAGGCGGAGCGCTTCGAGGAGCTGCCGCTGTGCTCGTGCCGCATGGAGGCGCCCAAGGTGGAGCGGGGCGGGGACCGCGGGCTCTGCATGGCCACCGAGAGCGTGGACGGGCAGGTGAGCACACCTGGGCACACCTGGGGACACCTGGGGACATGGGGATACACCTGGGGACACGGGGACCGCGGGCTGTGCATGGCCACCGAGAGCGTGGACGGGCAGGTGAGCACACCTGGGCACACCTGAGACACACCTGGGGACATGGGGATACACCTGTGGGACATGGGACACACCTGGGGGACATGGGGACACACCTGGGGACACGGGGACCACGGGCTGTGCATGGCCACCGAGAGCGTGGACGGGCAGGTGAGCACACCTGGGCACACCTGGGGACACCTAGGGACACCTAGGGACCTGGGACACACCTGGGACACACCTGGGGACAGCTGGGACACACCTGGGGACACACCTGGGACACACCTGGGGACAGCTGGGCACATGGGTAACACAAAAAACCCCGGGGTAAACTCAGGAATTTTTGGGTGCCTGCAGCAACCGGGGGCTCCCAGGTGCGGGGTCCCCCTGGGACAACCCCAAAAAGCCCCAAAATGTCCTAAAAATGTCCCAAAAATTGTCCCCACCCGCCCCCAGCTGAGCGGGTGTGGCAGCAGCATCCTGAAGCGCGAGACCATGCGCCCCTCGAGCCGCGTGCCCCTGATGGTGCTGTGCGAGAGCCACCGCGCCAGGATGGTGAAGCACCAGTGCTGCCCGGGCTGCGGGCACTTCTGCACGGCCGTGAGTGGGGATTGGGGGGAAAAGCCCTGAAAATGGGAAAAAACCCCGTGAAAATCGGATAAAAAATGGGTAAAATACGATAAAAACCCCAGAAAAACCCAAAAACCCCACAACTTATGGGGTCAAGCACCAGTGCTGCCCGGGCTGCGGGCACTTCTGCACGGCCGTGAGTGGGGACTGGGGGGAAAACCCTGAAAATGGGGAAAAAAGGGAAAAAAACGCAAAAAACCCCGTGAAAATCCGATGAAAAATGGGTAAAATACGATAAAAACCCCATAAACAGCAAGGAAATCCCATAAATGCCAAGGCAGGATGGTGAAGCACCAGTGCTGCCCGGGCTGCGGGCACTTCTGCACGGCCGTGAGTGGGGATTGGGGGGAAAAGCCCTGAAAATGGGAAAAAACCCCGTGAAAATCGGATAAAAAATGGGTAAAATACGATAAAAACCCCATAAACACCAAGGAAATCCCATAAATGCCAAGGCAGGATGGTGAAGCACCAGTGCTGCCCGGGCTGCGGGCACTTCTGCACGGCTGTGAGTGGGGACTGGGGGCAAAAACACAAAAAAAGGGAAAAAAATGCAAAAAACCCCGTGAAAATTGATAAAAAATGGGGAAAATGTCCCCAAATCCCCTTTAAGATCCCATAACTCAATCTTGGTGACCCTTGGTGACCCTTTTTGTCCCCATTTTATCCCCTAGGGGACGTTCCTGCAGTGCCACCCTGGTGCCAACCTGTCCCCAGAGTCCATTCAAGTGTCCCCAAACCCCCTGAACTGTCCCCAAACCCCCTGAACTGTCCCCAAACCCGCGCCCAGGTGGGGCGGGGTTTGGGGAAAAAAAGGAGTTTTTGGGGGAAAAATCAAATTCTTCGGGGGAAAAATTGAATGTTTTGGGGAGAAAATTGAATTTTTGGGGGAAAAAATTGAGAGCTGTCCCCAAACCCCCTTTAATGTCCCCTAACTCATCCTTGGTGACCCTTGGTGACACTCTGGTGACATTTTTCTCCCAGGGGATGTTCCTGCAGTGCCACCCTGGTGCCAGTCTGTCCCCAAAGTCCATTCAAGTGTCCCCAAATCCCCTCAAACTGTCCCCAAACCCCCTGAACTGTCCCCAAACCCCCTTTAGGTTCCCATAACTCAATCTTGGTGAAAAAATTGAAATTTTTTGGGGGGAAAAGGGAAATTTTGGGGAAAAAAATTGAATTTTTGGGGGGAAAATGGAATTTTTTTTGGGAAAATGGGGATTTTTGGGGGGAAATGGGGAATTAAATGAGGGAATAGTATTTTTAAATAGCCTCAAAAATGGCACAAAATGGGACAAAATGGGGCAAAAATGGTGCAAAGTGGGGCAAAATGGGGAAAATGGGGATTTTTGGGGGGAAAATGGACGTTTTGGGGGAAAATTGGAATTTTTTCAGGGAAAAACTTGATTTTTCTGGGGGAAAATGGGGTTTTTGGGGAAAAGGAAATTTTGGGGAAAAAAAATTGAATTTTTTGGGGAGAAAATTGAATTTTTTGGAGGGAAAATTGAATTTTTGGAGAAAAAGTTGAATTTTTGGGGGGAAAATGGAAGTTTCGGGGGGAAACTGGAGGTTTTTGAGGAAAAAATTGAATTTTCGGGGGGAAAAATGGAGATTTTGGGAGGAGGAATTGAATTTTTTTAGGAAAAATTGAATTTTTTTAGGAAAAAATGGAGGTTTGGGGGTGAAGAATTAAATTTTTGGGGGAAAAATTGAATTTTTGGGAAAGAAAATGAATTTTTTAGGGAAAAAGTTGGGGTTTTGGGGGGAAAAAAATTGAATTTTTGCAGGGAAAAAATTGAATTTTGGGTCCTTTCCCCCCGGCAGTGCCCGCATGCGGGGGCAGGGCGAGGGCCAGGCAGATTTTGGGTCATTTTGGGTTATTTTGGGTCATTTTGTGTCATTTTCAGTGCGTTATTTTGGGTCATTTTGGCTCATTTTGGGTGGGGATTTTGGGGATTTTTGGCTGGTTTTTTGGGGGATTTTTGCTGATTTTGGGTCCTTTTCCCCCGGCAGTGCCCGCATGCGGGGGCAGGGCGAGGGCCAGGCAGATTTTGGGTCATTTTTGCGTTATTTTGGGTCATTTTGGCTCATTTTGGGTGGTGATTTTGGGGATTTTTGGCTGGTTTTTTGGGGGATTTTTGCTGATTTTGGGCCCTTTCCCCCCGGCAGTGCCCGCATGCGGGGGCAGGGCGAGGGCCGCGCCCCCCCCCCGGACCCCCGGGCCGAGCCCATCGACAGCTCGGGGGGGCCGGCGCTGGCCCTGCCCTCGGGGGGGGCCCTGAGCGCCCGGGGGCTCCCCCCGGGCCCCGCCCGCGAGCACCTGGAGAAGGCTCTGCTGGGCCAGGAGGCTGAGAGGTGAGTCAGGAACACACCTGGGACCCCAAAAACACACCTGGGGGGGATAAAATATACCTGGGACCCCAAAAATACACCCAAAAACACACCTGGGGGGCTAAAAACACACCTGGGACCCCAAAAAATACACCTGGGACCCCAAATCCCCCCAGGAGGAAGAAGCTGCGCTTCCACCCCCGGCAGCTTTACCTGAGCGTCAAACAGGGGGAGCTGGGCAGGGTCATCCTGATGCTGCGTGAGTGGGGACCCCAAAGTACCCCAAAATCTGGGGGGAACCCCAAAAAAATCCCAAAATTCGGGGGGAACCCAAAAATCCCCGGGGAAATCACAAAAATCCCCCAAAAAATCCTGGAGAAAATCTCAACATTTGGGGGGATTTGGGGTCATCCTGATGCTGCGTGAGTGGGGACCCCAAAGTACCCCAAAATCTGGGGGGAACCCCAAAAAAATCCCAAAATTCGGGGGGAACCCAAAAATCCCCGGGGAAATCACAAAAATCCCCCAAAAAATCCTGGAGAAAATCTCAACATTTGGGGGGATTTGGGGTCATCCTGATGCTGCGTGAGTGGGGACCCCAAAGTACCCCAAAATCTGGGGGGAACCCCAAAAAAATCCCAAATCTGGGGGGAACCCCAAAAAATCCCTAAATGACGGGGGAACCCAAAATTTACCGAGGAAATCACAAAACATCCCGGGGAAAAATCCCAAAAATTCCGGGAAAATCCCAAAATTTGGGGGGAACCTGAAAATCTGGGGAGTCCCTGGGGGGATTTGGGGGTCTTTGGGGGGTTCCCAATCCCATTTTGGGATTCCTGACCCATTTTTGGGTCCCTTTTCCCATTTTTTGTTCCTCTTTTCCCATTTTTTGTCTCACTTTTCCTGCTTCTGGTGGTTTTTACCCATTTCTGGTGGCTTTTACCACATTTTTGTTTCCCTTTTCCCATTTCTGCTGTTTTTTACCCATTTCTGCTATTCTTTTTCCCATTTCTGCTGGCTTTTACCCATTTCTACTGTTTTTACCCCATTTTTTGTCTCTCTTTTCCTATTTTTTGTTCCCCTTTTCCCATTTCTGCTGGCTTTTACCCATTTCTACTGTTTTTACCCCATTTTTTGTCTCTCTTTTCCTATTTTTTGTTCCCCTTTTCCCATTTCTGCTGGCTTTTACCCATTTTTGCTGGTTTTTTTCCCATTTCTGCTGTTTTTTACCCCATTTTGGGAACCTTTTCCCATTTCTGCTGTTTTTTATCCATTTCTGGTGGTTTTAACCCCATTTTTTGTTTCCTTTTTCCCATTTTTTTCTCCCTTTCCCCATTCCTGCTGTTTTTCCCCATTCCTGCTGTTTTTTGTTTCCCATTTCTGTTGGTTTTTCCCCATTTCTGCTGTTTTTATCCATTTCTGGTGGTTTTTTCCCCATTTTGTCTCCCTTTCCCCATTCCCGCTGTTTTTTACCCATTTTTGCCGTTTTTCCCCCATTTCTCCTGTTTTTTACCCATTTTTGCCGTTTTTTTCCCCATTTTCCCCCTATTTTTTTTAACTTTTTTTCCTATTTTCCCCTAATTTTTTCTCCAATTTTTCCCCATTTTTTTACCCATTCCTGCCGTTTTTCCCCCGTTCCGGGTCCCTCCCCCAGTGGACAACCTGGACCCCAACTTCCAGAGCGACGCGCAGAGCAAGCGCTCGGCGCTGCACGCGGCCGCGCAGAAGGGGCACCTGGAGATCTGCCACCTGCTCATCCAGGTGAGCTCACCTGTGTGACACACCTGGGACACACCTGGGACACGTGAGGGACATCCCAGTAACACCAGTGACATCCCAATGTGGGATCTCAGCCATCCCAGTGCTCCCAGTGCTCCCAGCAGGGCACCTGGAGATCTGCCACCTGCTGCTCCAGGTGAGCGACACACCTGGGACACACCTGAGGTACCAGTGACACCAGTACAGGGCTCCCAGTATGGGATCTGTGTGATCCCAGTGCCCCCAGTGCTCCCAGCACAGCCCAGCAGGGGCACCTGGAGATCTGCCACCTGCTGCTCCAGGTGAGCCGTGACACACCTGAGTGACACCTGGGACACCTGAGACACCTGAGGTACCAGTGACACCAGTACAGGGCTCCCAGTATGGGATCTGTGCGATCCCAGTGCCCCCCAATGCCCCCAGCGCAGCCCAGCAGGGGCACCTGGAGATCTGCCACCTGCTCATCCAGGTGAGTGACACACCTGGGACACACCTGTAACACCTGTGTGACACCTGGGACACACCTGGGACACGTGAGGGACATCCCAGTAACATCCCAGTGCTCCCAGTATGGGATCTCAGCCATCCCAGTGCCCCCAGTGTGTCATTCAGTGGTCACTCAGGGTCACTCAGGGTCACTCAGGGGTCAGTGGTCACTCAGGGTCACTCAGGGTCACTCAGGGGTCAGTGGTCACTCAGGGTCACTCAGGGTCACTCAGGGGTCAGTGGTCACTCAGGGTCACTCAGGGTCACTCAGGGGTCAGTGGTCACTCAGGGTCACTCAGGGTCACTCAGGGGTCAGTGGTCACTCAGGGTCACTCAGGGTCACTCAGGGGTCAGTGGTCACTCAGGGTCACTCAGGGTCACTCAGGGGTCAGTGGTCACTCAGGGTCACTCAGGGTCACTCAGGGGTCAGTGGTCACTCAGGGTCACTCAGGGTCACTCAGGGTCACTCAGTGGTCACTCAGTGGTCACTCAGGGTCACTGTGGTCACTCCCAGGCCGGGGCCAACATCAACGCCGTGGACAAGCAGCGCCGCACGCCGCTGATGGAGGCCGTGGCGCACGACCAGCTGGAGACGGCGCGGTACCTGCTGCAGCGGGGGGGGTGTGCCTACAGCCAGGTGAGCTGTGACGTCATAGATACACCTGTGTGACATCATCACACACCTGTCAGATCACACACACACACACACAGCGCGGTACCTGCTGCAGCGGGGGGGGTGTGCCTACAGCCAGGTGAGCTGTGACGTCATCACACACCTGAGTGACGTCATCACACACCTGTGAGATCACAGACACACCTGTGACACACCTGTGACATCACACACACACACAGCCCGGTACCTGCTGCAGCGGGGGGGCTGCGCCTACAGCCAGGTGAGCTGTGACGTCATCACGCACCTGTGACGTCAGCACACACACAGCCCCCCCGGCGTGACGTCGTCACACACACCTGGGGTGATGTCATCCCACACCTGTGATGTCATCACGTAACTGTGATGTAATCGCACACACGTGCCATCATAGCCACACCTGTGACGTCAGCGTGTGCACGTGACGTCACGTGTGCGATGTCATCACACGCACTGTGATGTCACCAGACAAACAAGTCATCCCCGCACCCTGTGACGTCACTTCCTCTCTGTATGACATCACCACCCACCTGTATTACATCATCATCCCCCTGTATGACATCACCACCCTCATATGATGTGGCCACTCCCTTGCATGATGTCACCGCCCTCTGTATGACATCACCACCCCCTGTATGACACCATCCCCCATGTGATGTCACCATCTCCCCTGTATGACGTCACCGCTCCCCGTGTGACGTCACAGGAGGAGGACGGCTCCACCTGCCTGCACCACGCGGCCAAAAACGGGAACCTGGAGATGGTGGAGCTGCTGCTGAGCACCGGCCAGGTGGACGTCAACGCGCAGGTGAGCTGGGAATGGTCAGTGTGGTCAGTGTGTCCTGGGAGTGGTCAGTGTGTCCTGGGGATGGTCAGTGTGTCCTGGGAATGGTCAGTGTGTCCTGGGAATGGTCAGTGTGTCCTGAGTGTCCTGGGGATGGTCAGTGGTCAGTGGAGCTGCTGCTGAGCACCGGCCAGGTGGACGTCAACGCACAGGTGAGGGAATGGTCAGTGTGGTCAGTGTGTCCTGAGTGTGGTCAGTGTGTCCTGGGGATGGTCAGTGTGTCCTGGGAATGGTCAGTGTGTCCTGGGAATGGTCAGTGTGGTCAGTGTGTCCTGAGTGTGGTCAGTGTGTCCTGAGAGTGGTCAGTGTGTCCTGAGAGTGGTCAGTGTGTCCTGGGAATGGTCAGTGTGGCCTGGGAATGGTCAGTGTGGTCAGTGTGTCCTGAGAGTGGTCAGTGTGTCCTGAGTGTGGTCAGTGTGTCCTGGGAGTGGTCAGTGTGTCCTGGGAATGGTCAGTGTGTCCTGGGAGTGGTCAGTGTGTCCTGGGAGTGGTCAGTGTGTCCTGGGGATGGTCAGTGGATCATGGGTGGTCACTGACCCCGAGTGATCCCTGGCTGACCCCCGGCTGACCCCCAGGACAGCGAGGTCTGCACCCCCATCATCGGGGGTGGGTTTGGGGTGGTCAGTGGGTCAGGGGTGGTCAGCGGGTGGTCTGGGGGTCAGGGGTGGTCAGTGACCCCCGGCTGACCCCCAGGACAGCGGGGGCTGGACCCCCATCATCTGGGCGGCCGAGCACAAACACATCGAGGTCATCCGGCGGCTGCTGACCCGCGGGGCCGACGTCACCCTGACCGACAACGTGAGACACCTGGGGACACCTGGGGACATGGGGACACACCTGGGGACACACCTGTTTGGGAGGACAAAAGTAAAAAGAGATGGAGATGCACCTTAAGGTACCATAATTAGTTGCTGGTATGAAATTAATTAACATCTGCCTGCACTGGGCAGTCGGTGGCTGGGTTTGGGTGGTCAGCACTGGGCAGCAGTGGTCAGTGATGGTCAGCAGTGGTCAGTTGGTCACTCTGTGGCAGGAGGAGAACATCTGCCTGCACTGGGCAGTTGGTGGCTGGCTTTGGGTGGTCAGTGGCTGGCTGTGGCTGGTCAGTGCCTGGGTTTGGGTGGTCAGCAGTGGTCAGCAGTGGTCAGTTGGTCACTCTGCAGGAGGAGAACATCTGCCTGCACTGGGCGTCGTTCACGGGCAGCGCCGAGATCGCCGAGGTGCTGCTGAACGCGCAGTGCGACCTGCACGCCGTCAACTTCCACGGGGACACGCCCCTGCACATCGCGGCCCGGGAGAGCTACCACGACTGCGTCAGGTATTGGGGCTGGGGGCTTCGGAGGGGTCACAGGGGTCACAGGGCATCGGGGGGGGTCACAGAGCCTGGGGGGAGTCAGGGGAGTCAGGGACCCCCCATTCCACGGGGACACGCCCCTGCACATCGCGGCCCGGGAGAGCTACCACGATGGAATGCTCCACAGAGGATCCCGTGGGGAGAATCCATTACATGAGGGGGGGGGTCCCTGAAATTTCCGGTGAATTGGGGTGGATTTGTGGGGGTCCCATGAATTTGAGGAGGGGTCTGGAATTCGGGGAGGGGTCTGCAATTCAGGGAGGGGTCTCAGGAATTGGGGAAGGGTCTCAGGAATTGGGGAGGGGTCCCAGGCGGTCCCACACCCCCCTTCCCAATTTAGGGTCCAGAGGAGATCCCATGGGGAGAATCCATTAAAGGGAGTGGGGGGTTCCTGAAATTTGGGGTGAATTTGGGCGGATTTGTGGGGTCCCATGAATTTGGGGAGGGGTCCGGAATTCGGGGAGGGATCTCAGGAACTGGGGAGGGGTCCCATGAATTAGGGGAGTTCCCTGGAATTTGGGGAGGGGTCTCAGGCGGTCCCTGACCCCCCTCCACAATTTAGGGTCCATAGAGGATGCCCTGGGGAGAATCCATTAACGGGAGTGGGGGGATCCTGAAACTTGGGGTGAATTTGGGGGGTCCCAGCTGGGTCGCAGCAATTCGGGGAGGGGTCGGGAATTGGGGGAGGGGTCCCTGACGCCCCGCTGCCCCCGCAGCCTGTTCCTGTCGCGCGGGGCCGACCCCGAGGTGCGGAACAAGGAGGGCGACTCCCCCCTGGACCTGACCCCGGAGCGCTCCGAGGTGTGGGTGGCGCTGCAGCTGAACCGCAAACTGCGCCTGGGGGCGGCGGGCCGGGCGCTGCACACCGAGCGCATCGTCAGCAGGTGGGAGCGGCACTTTTGGGGTTAATTTGGGTTAATTTGGGCTTTTTTTTTTTTTTGGGGGCAGGTGGGAGCGCCGGATTTTGGGGTTAATTTGGGTTAATTTGGGCATTTTTATTTTTTTGGGATTTTTTTGGGATTTTTTGGGGGTGTTTTGGGTCCCAAACTGCGCCTGGGGGCGGCGGGCCGGGCGCTGCACACCGAGCGCATCGGCAGCAGGTGCGATTTGGGCATTTTGATTTTTTTGGGATTTTTTTGGGATTTTTTTGGGGGAGGTTTTGGGGTGTTTTGGGTCCCAAACTGCGCCTGGGGGCGGCGGGCCGGGCGCTGCACACCGAGCGCATCGGCAGCAGGTGGGAGCGGCACTTTTGGGGTTCATTGGGGTTCATTGGGGTTAATTGGGGCATTTTGATTTTTTTGGGATTTTTTTGGGATTTTTTTGGGGGAGGTTTTGGGGTGTTTTGGGTCCCAAACTGCGCCTGGGGGCGGCGGGCCGGGCGCTGCACACCGAGCGCATCGGCAGCAGGTGGGAACGGCACTTTTGGGGTTAATTGGGGTTAATTGGGGCATTTTGATTTTTTTGGGATTTTTTTGGGATTTTTTGGGGGTGTTTTGGGTCCCAAACTGCGCCTGGGGGCAGCGGGCCGGGCGCTGCACACCGAGCGCATCGGCAGCAGGTGCGAGTGGGCATTTAAGGGTTAATTTCGGGCTTTTTAAAATAGAATTTATTTGGGAATTTTTTGGGATTTTCCCCAATTTTTTCCACAATTTTTTTCTGATTTTTACCTGATTTTTTCCCGATTTTTCCCCGATTTCTTCCATTTTTTCACGATTTTTTCCTGATTTTTTTCCATCTTTTTCACAATTTCTTCCTTTTTTCCCTATTTTTTTCCAAATTTTCACAATTTTTTCACATTTTTCCCCGATTTTTTTCAACTTTTTCCTGTTTTTTTTTCTCAAATTTCTTTGTATTTTTTTTTTTGTTTTTGTTTTCTTTTTTTTTCCATTTTTGGGATTTTTTTTTTCCTTTTTTTTTTTTGCATTTTTCCCATTCCTGGCTGGATTTTTATTGATCCTGTCACGCCCAGGGACGTGGCGCGGGGCCACGAGAACGTGCCCATCCCGTGCGTGAACGGCGTGGACGAGGAGCCCTGCCCCCAGGACTACAAGTACATCGCTGAGAACTGCGAGACCTCCACCATGAACATCGACCACAACATCACCCACCTGCAGGTGGGGGAAAACGGGGAAAAAATGGGGAAATCGGTGAAAAAATGGGGAAAATCGGTGAAAAAATGGGGAAAATCGGGGAAAAAATGGGGAAAATCGGGGAAAAAATGGGGAAAATCGGGGAAAAAATGGGGAAAAACGGTGAAAAAATGGCAAAAAAAAGGGATTTTGGGCTGTAAAATTGGATTAAAATGGGAATTTTGGGGGGTAATTTTGATATAAATGGGATTTTTGGGGGTTAAATTGGATAAAAATGGGAATTTTGGAGATAAAATTGGATAAAAATGGGATTTTGGGGGGTTAAATTGATGGGGAAATGGGGATTTGGGGGACTGGGATGGACTGGGAGGGGATTTTGGGTCAATTTTGACTAAATTTTATGTAATTTTGAGTTAATTTTGTGTAATTTTGGTGTAATTTTGTATGTTTTGATGCAAATTTTGGGTGTTTTGGGTAAATTTTGGGTTAGTTTTGCGTATTTTGGATAATTTGGGGTTAATTTTGCATCAATTTGGGTTAAGTTTGCATCAATTGGGGTTAATTTTGCATCATTTTGGGGTGTTTTCCAGCACTGCACCTGCCAGGACGATTGCTCCTCCTCCAACTGCCTCTGCGGGCAGCTCAGCATCCGCTGCTGGTATGACAAGGTGAGAGGGGAAAAAACCCCAAAAACACCCCAAAAATACCCCAAAAACACCCCCAAAAATGTCCCCCAAAATACCAAAAAAATATCCTCAGAAATACCCCAAAAAATCCCCAAAAATTCCAAATAAATACACCAAAAATACCCTAAAAATATCCAAAAAAATACCCCAAAACCAAAAAAAAATAGCCTCAAAAATACCCCAAAAAATCCCCAAAATTATCCCAAAATACCCTAAAAGTATCCTTAAAAATATCTCCAAAATTCCCTCAAAACCACCCCAGAAATGGCTCAAAAATCCCCAAAAAATATCCCCAAAAATTCCCCCCAGGCAGCTCAGCATCCGCTGCTGGTATGACAAGGTGAGAGGGAAAAAAACCCCAAAACCACCCCAAAAATGTCCCCCAAAATACCAAAAAAATATCCTCAGAAATACCCCAAAAAATCCCAAAAATTCCAAATAAATACCCAAAAAATACCCTAAAAATTCCCTCAAAACCACCCCCAAAAAATCCCCAAAAATTCCAAATAAATACCCAAAAAATACCCTAAAAATTCCCTCAAAACCACCCCCAAAATATCCCCAAAATTCCCTCAAAATCAGCTCAAAAATAGCTCTAAAATCCCCAAAAAAATACTCTCAAAATCCCCCAAACCACCCAAAAATACCCAAAAAATATGCAAAAAAACCCCTCAAAACTCCCTCAAAACCACCTGAAAACCACCCTAAAAATACCCCAAAAATACCCCAAAAATATCCCCAAAAATATCCCCAAAAATACCCTGAAACCACCCCCAAAGTACCCAAAAAAATACCCCAAAACCATCCCAAAAATCCCCCAAAATTCACCCTAAACCCCCCCAAAATTTGGAGTTTTTCCCCCAAAATTCAGTTTTCCCCCCAAAAACCCCCCAGGTTTGGGGATGGATTTTGGGGGGGGGGGTTTGTGGCTGTTTTGGGGTATTTTAAAGGGTATTTTTGGGGTGGTTTGAAGGGTATTTTTGGGCCATTTTGGGGGATTTTTGGGTCATTTTGGGGGATTTTTGGGGTATTTTTATGGGTATTTTTGGGGTGGTTCTGAGGGTGATTTTGGGCAGTTTTGGGGTATTTTAAAGGGTATTTTTGGGGTGGTTTTAAGGATATTTTTGGGTTATTTTGGGATATTTTTATGGGTATTTTTGGGGTAGTTCTGAGGGCGATTTTGGGCTGTTCTGGGGTATTTTTAAGGGTATTTTTGAGCTGTTTTGGGGTAATTTTGAGGGTATTTTTGGGGTGGTTCTGAAGGTGTTTTGGGGCCGTTTTGGGGTGATTTGGGGCTGTTTCAGTGTCCCTTTCCCCCCAGGACGGGCGGCTGCTGCAGGAGTTCAATAAAATCGAGCCCCCCCTGATCTTCGAGTGCAACCAGGCCTGCACCTGCTGGAGGAGCTGCAAGAACCGCGTGGTGCAAAATATCCCCAAAAATATCCCCAAAAATACCCTGAAACCACCCCCAAAGTACCCAAAAAAATACCCCAAAACCATCCCAAAAATCCCCCAAAATTCACCCTAAACCCCCCCAAAATTTGGAGTTTTTCCCCCAAAATTCAGTTTTCCCCCCAAAAACCCCCCAGGTTTGGGGATGGATTTTGGGGGGGGGGGTTTGTGGCTGTTTTGGGGTATTTTAAAGGGTATTTTTGGGGTGGTTTGAAGGGTATTTTTGGGCCATTTTGGGGGATTTTTGGGTCATTTTGGGGGATTTTTGGGGTATTTTTATGGGTATTTTTGGGGTGGTTCTGAGGGTGATTTTGGGCAGTTTTGGGGTATTTTAAAGGGTATTTTTGGGGTGGTTTGAAGGGTATTTTTGGGCCATTTTGGGGGATTTTTGGGTCATTTTGGGGGATTTTTGGGGTATTTTTATGGGTATTTTTGGGGTGGTTCTGAGGGTGATTTGGGGCAGTTTTGGGGTATTTTAAAGGGTATTTTTGGGGTGGTTTTAAGGATATTTTTGGGTTATTTTGGGATATTTTTATGGGTATTTTTGGGGTAGTTCTGAGGGCGATTTTGGGCTGTTCTGGGGTATTTTTAAGGGTATTTTTGAGCTGTTTTGGGGTAATTTTGAGGGTATTTTTGGGGTGGTTCTGAAGGTGTTTTGGGGCCGTTTTGGGGTGATTTGGGGCTGTTTCAGTGTCCCTTTCCCCCCAGGACGGGCGGCTGCTGCAGGAGTTCAATAAAATCGAGCCCCCCCTGATCTTCGAGTGCAACCAGGCCTGCACCTGCTGGAGGAGCTGCAAGAACCGCGTGGTGCAGAGCGGCATCAAGTGGGACCCCAAAATCCCAAAAATCTGCACCCCAAAAACCTGAATTCAGCACCCTAAAAACCCCCAAATCCTGAATTCTGCACCCAAAGAACCGCGTGGTGCAGAGCGGCATCAAGTGGGACCCCAAAATCCCAAAAATCTGCACCCCAAAAACCTGAATTCAGCACCCTAAAAACCCCCAAATCCTGAATTCTGCACCCAAAGAACCGCGTGGTGCAGAGCGGCATCAAGTGGGACCCCAAAATCCCAAAAATCTGCACCCCAAAAACCTGAATTCAGCACCCTAAAAACCCCCAAATCCTGAATTCTGCACCCCAAAAACCCCAAAGAACCGCGTGGTGCAGAGCGGCATCAAGTGGGACCCCAAAAACCCCAAAATCCCAAAAATCTGCACCCTAAAAACCCCAAAATCCCCAAATTCTGAACTCCAAGAACCCCAAAATCCTGAATTCTGCACCCAAAGAACCGCATGGTGCAGAGCGGCATCAAGTGGGACCCCAAAAACCCCAAAATCCCAAAATTCTGAACCCTAATAACCCCAAAAAACCCCAAAATCCTGAATTCTGCACCCCAAAATCCCCAAATTCTGCACCCTAAAGAACTGTGTGGTGCAGAGCGGCATCAAGTGGGACCCAAAAACCCCAAAATCCCAAAATTCTGAACTCCAAAATCCTGAATCCTGAATTCTGCACCCCAAAAACGCCACATTCCCAAAAAACCCCAAATACTGGACCCCAAAACCTCCAAAATCCTGAATCCTGCAACCCAAAAACCCCCAAATCTCAAAATTCTGTACCCTAAAAACCCCAAAATCCCAAAAAACCCCAAATACCCAACCCCAAAATCCCCAAATTCTGCCGTTCCCCCCCCCCAAAATCCCCTTTTATTCCCCAAAATTCCCATTTTCTCTCCTCAGAATTCTCTTTTTTCCCCAAAAAAATTCCCTTTTTTCCCCCAAAATCCCCTTTTTTACCCAAAATTCCCCAATGTTTCCCCCATCCTCCCATTTCCCCCCCATTTTTTCCCTTCTAAATTCCCATTTTTTCCCCAAAATCCCGTTTCCCCCCCATTTTTCCCCCAAAATTCCCATTTTCCAAAAAAATCCCCCATTTTTCCCCCCATTTTTTCCCCAAAGTCCCCATTTTCCCATTTTCTCCCCCAAAATCCCTTCTTTTCTCCCCCAAATTCCCATTTTTCCCCAAAATCCCCCATTTTCCCCAAAAACCCCCATTTCCCCCCCATTTCCCCCCAAAATTCCATTTCTCCCTCCAAAATCCCTCGTTTTTCTCCCCCGAATTCCCATTTTACCCCCATTTTCCCCCACAATTCCCATTTTTTCCCCCAAATCCCCCATTTTCCCCCCAAATCCCCTTTCCCCCCATTTTTTTCCTTCTAAATCCCCATTTTTTCCCCCAAATCCCCATTTTTTCCCCCAAATCCCCCATTTTCTCTCCCCAATCCCCTTTTTTTCCTCAGTTTTTCCCAAAATCCGGTTTTTTTGCCCCGTTCCAGGGTCCGGCTGCAGCTGTACCGCACGGCCAAGATGGGCTGGGGGGTGCGGGCGCTGCAGGCGATCCCCCCCGGCACCTTCATCTGCGAGTGAGCGCCCCCAAAAACGGGGAAAACAACCCAAAAACGGGGAAAACAACCCAAAAACGGGGAGGGTACCCAACCCCAAAATCCCCAAATTCTGCCGTTCCCCCCCCCAAAATCCCCTTTTATTCCCCAAAATTCCCATTTTCTCTCCTCAGAATTCTCTTTTTTCCCCAAAAAAATTCCCTTTTTTCCCCCAAAATCCCCTTTTTTACCCAAAATTCCCCAATTTTCCCCCCAAATTCCCATTTCCCCCCCATTTTTTCCCTTCTAAATTCCCATTTTTTCCCCAAAATCCCGTTTCCCCCCCATTTTTCCCCCAAAATTCCCATTTTCCAAAAAAATCCCCCATTTTTCCCCCCATTTTTTCCCCAAAGTCCCCATTTTCCCATTTTCTCCCCCAAAATCCCTTCTTTTCTCCCCCAAATTCCCATTTTTCCCCAAAATCCCCCATTTTCCCCAAAATCCCCCATTTCCCCCCCATTTCCCCCCAAAATTCCATTTCTCCCTCCAAAATCCCTCGTTTTTCTCCCCCGAATTCCCATTTTACCCCCATTTTCCCCCACAATTCCCATTTTTTCCCCCAAATCCCCCATTTTCCCCCCATCTCCGCTCCATGGGGATTAATCCCATTAATTTTTTTGGGGGGGGGTCCCAGGGATTTTTGGGGGGTCTAAGGGATTTTGGGGCCTCCGGAATTTTTAGGGGGTCCCTAAAGGTGCTGAGGGTCCCCAGATAAACAAAGAAAAAAACCCAAATCTCCCGAAAAACCCCAAAATTGGGGACAGCAGCTCCCCCCCATGGGGATTAATCCCATTAAAGATGTCCTGGGAATTTTGGGGTGGTCCCAGAGATTTGGGAGGTCCCAGAAATGTTGGGGGGTCCCAGAGATTTGGGGGGTCCCCAAAGGTGCTGAGGGTCCCAAGGTGAGCAGGGAGACCCCAGGTAAGCAAAGAAAAAACCCCAAATCTCCAGAAAAACCCAAAATTTGGGGACAGCAGCTCCACCCCATGGGGTTCAACCCCATTTAAGGGTCCCAGAATTTTTTGGGGGGGTCCCACAGACTTGAGGGGGTCCCAGGGATTTTGGGGGTCCCTAAAGGTGCTGAGAGACCCCAGGTAAGAAAAGCCAAGACCCCAAATCTCCCGAAAAACCCCAAAAATTCAGCCCCTCCCCTGCCCTGGGGGAGGCCCCGCCCCCTGACGGTGGCCCCGCCCCCTGACGGTGGCCCCGCCCCTTTTGCGACAGGACGGCGAGGTTTACTGCATCGACGCCCGTTACTATGGCAACGTGAGCCGCTTCATCAACCACCTGTGCGACCCCAACATCATCCCCGTGCGGGTGTTCATGTTACACCAGGACCTGCGCTTCCCCCGCATCGCCTTCTTCAGCAGCCGCCACATCCGCCCCGGGGAGGAGCTGGGGTGGGCTTTGATAGGGTTTGATAAGGTTTAATTGGGTTTGATTGGGGTTTGATAGGGTTTATTGGGGTTTATTGGGGTTTATTGGGGTGCCAGGTGTTCATGTTACACCAGGACCTGCGCTTCCCCCGCATCGCCTTCTTCAGCAGCCGCCACATCCGCCCCGGGGAGGAGCTGGGGTGGGCTTTGATAGGGTTTGATAAGGTTTAATTGGGTTTGATTGGGGTTTATTGGGGTTTATTGGGGTTTATTGGGGTGCCAGGTGTTCATGTTACACCAGGACCTGCGCTTCCCCCGCATCGCCTTCTTCAGCAGCCGCCACATCCGCCCCGGGGAGGAGCTGGGGTGGGCTTTGATTGGGTTTGATAAGGTTTAATTGGGTTTAATTGGGGTTTGATTGGGGTTTTATTGGGGTTTGATTGGGTTTATTGGGGTTTGATTGGGGTTTGATAGGGTTTAATTGGGGTTTATTGGGGTTTGATAGGGTTT
Source organism: Passer montanus (assembly GCF_014805655.1). Taxonomy (NCBI): domain Eukaryota; kingdom Metazoa; phylum Chordata; class Aves; order Passeriformes; family Passeridae; genus Passer; species Passer montanus. Next base: position 64,540 of record NW_024367797.1, read on the forward strand.
ATTGGGGTTTGATTGGGGTTTGATA
>NW_024367797.1:65484-73775 GCF_014805655.1 Passer montanus
CACCAGGACCTGCGCTTCCCCCGCATCGCCTTCTTCAGCAGCCGCCACATCCGCCCCGGGGAGGAGCTGGGGTGGGCTTTGATAGGGTTTGATAAGGTTTAATTGGGTTTGATTGGGTTTAATTGGGGTTTATTGGGGTTTATTGGGGTTTATTGGGGTTTATTGGGGTGCCAGGTGTTCATGTTACACCAGGACCTGCGCTTCCCCCGCATCGCCTTCTTCAGCAGCCGCCACATCCGCCCCGGGGAGGAGCTGGGGTGGGCTTTGATAGGGTTTGATAAGGTTTAATTGGGTTTGATTGGGGTTTATTGGGGTTTATTGGGGTTTATTGGGGTGCCAGGTGTTCATGTTACACCAGGACCTGCGCTTCCCCCGCATCGCCTTCTTCAGCAGCCGCCACATCCGCCCCGGGGAGGAGCTGGGGTGGGCTTTGATTGGGTTTGATAAGGTTTAATTGGGTTTGATTGGGGTTTATTGGTGATAGGGTTTATTAGGGTTTTATTGGGGTTTTGATAGGGTTTATTGGGGTTTATTGGGGTTTGATAGGGTTTATTGGGGTTTGATTGGGGTTTGATAAGGATTTATAGGGGTTTGATAAGGTTTTATTGGGGTTTGATGAGGTTTGATTGGGATTTGATAGGGTTTATTGGGGTTTGATTGGGGTTTGATAAGGATTTATAGGGGTTTGATAAGGTTTGTTTGATAGGGTTTTATTGGGGTTTGATAGGGATTTATTCGTTTTTATTGGTTATTGGGGTTTGATAAGGTTTTATTGGGGTTTATTGGGGTTTGATAGAGTTTGATTTGGTTTGATAGTGTTTATTGGGTTTTATTGGGGATTCATAGAGTTTGATTGGGGTTTGATTGGGGTTTGATAGGGTTTTATTGGGGTTTGATAGGGATTTATTCGTTTTTATTGGGGTTTGATAAGGTTTTATTGGGGTTTATTGGGGTTTGATAGAGTTTGATTTGGTTTGATAGTGTTTATTGGGTTTTATTGGGGATTCATAGAGTTTGATTGGGGATTGATTGGGTTTGATAGGGTTTGATAGGCTTTTATTGGGGTTTGATAGGGGTTCATTGGTGCTTGATTGGGTTTTATGGGTTTTTGTAGGGTTTCATTAGGATTTACAGGGTTTGAATGGGGATTTATTGGGGATTTTTAGGTTTTTGTTGGGTTTTATAGTTTTTTACTGCAGTGACCCCAAACCCCCTGACCCCCTCCCCCTTCTGGGCTCCCCCGGCTCCGGGCAAAAATACCCCAAAAAAACGCCAAAAAACCCTAAAAAAATCCCGCAAAAAAACCCCAAAATCCGCCCCGGAACGGCCCCAACCAGCCCCGGATTCATCCCGAGTTTGTAGCCAAAAGTGACCCAAATTCACCCAAAATTGCCCCAGTTTTGTACCCCAAAAATGCCCCAAGTTCACCCAAAACTGCCCCAGTTTTGTACCTTAAAGTGCCCCAAATTCACCCAAAATTGCCCCAGTTTTGTACCCCAAAAATGCCCCAAGTTCACCCAAAACTGCCCCAGTTTTGTACCTTAAAGTGCCCCAAATTCACCCAAAATTGTCTCAATATTGTGCTTAAAAGTGCCCCAAATTCGCCCCAATTTTGCACCCAAAATAGCCCCAAATTCACCCAGAATTGTTTTGTAGCCAGAAGTGCCCCAAATTCACCCCAAAATTGCCCCAATTTTGTACCTGAAACTGCCCAAAATTCACCCCAAATGGTCCAAATTCACTGAAATTTGCCCCAAATTCACCCAAAATCTGCAAAATTCACCCAAACTGCCCCAAATTCACCCAAAATGGTAAAAATTGACCCAAATTGGCCAAAATTCACTGAAAATGGCTCCAAATTCACCCAAAATTGACAAAATTCACCCAAATCCGCCCCAATTCCCCCCAAATTTCCCCTTTAACCCCTCCCCCTCCCCTTTGATTGACATCGGATTTGAACCAATAAAAAGCCTGGAAAAGAATAAGGGGCGTGGTCTCATGAAATGGGCGGGGTTTCACCGGGAGTGGGCGGGGCTCTGGTGGGAAGTGGGGGAGGGGAATTTTTGACCCCCAAAATCCCCCCGGGACCCCCCCAAAAGATCCCCCAGACTCATTTCGGGTGGGGGAGGGGAAGTGCTTTATTGGCCGTGGCCCCGCCCCCCCAAAAAATTGGCCCCGCCCCCTTTAGGCCGTGGGGGGAGGGGCCCCCAAATCCCTGAGTCGGTGGGGGAGGGGGGGGGGGGGTTTTTTTGGGGGGTTTGGTGGTTTTTTGATGGGGTTTGGGTTTTTTGCGGGGGGGATTGGGGTTTTGGGGGGGATTTTTGGGGTGGTTTTGGGGGTTTTTGGGCCCAGACCATTCCAGTAGTTGCAGATGGACACGCCCTGGCCCAGGGGGGTTTTGGGGGGGATTTTTGGGGTGTTTTTGGGGGTTTTTGGGCCCAGACCATTCCAGTAGTTGCAGATGGACACGCCCTGGCCCAGGGGGGTGTAGCAGAGCCGGTACAGGTTGGATTTCATGTGCCGGGGAAAAAGCCACTTCAGGTAATCCGTGTCTGCCCCAAAATCGGCAAAAATCAGCCCAAAATCAGCCCCAAAACCAGGAAAAATCACCCCAAAACCAGCCCCAAATCAGCTCCAAATTATCCCCAAATCAGCCCCAAATCAACCCCAAAACCAGCCCCAAAATCAGGAAAAATCAGCCCCAAAACAGCTCAAAATCAACACAAAATCAGCCCCAAAATTGACAAAAATCTGCCCCAATCAGCCCAAATTCAGTCCTCAAACCAGACCCAAATCACCCACAAATCGTCCCAAAATCATCTCAAAATCAGCCCCAAAATTACTCCCAAACTCAGCCCCCAAAACAGCAAAAAAACAAAAAAAAAACCCCAGGAAAAAACCCCAAACCACCCCAAAATCCCTCCCAAAAATTCCCAAAAAATCCCCAAATGCCCCAAAATGCCCCAAAATCCCCCTCAGCCCCCAGAACACACAGAGACCTCCGGAAACCCCCTGAGAAAACACAAAAAATCTCCAAAATAACCCCCAAAAACTCCCAACCCCCCCCCCACCCACCCAAAAAAGAATCCCAAAAAATCCCCCCAAAAAAATTAAAAAAAAAAACCAAATCCCCCAAATTCCTCCCAAAATTTTCGCCAAAACCGCATCGAAAAACCTCAAAAAAAATCACAAAAAATACAAAAAAAACCAAAAAAACCCCACCCCCTACAGGAGCCCCTCCCCCTATAGAGCCCCCCCAATACTGAACCGGCCCCTCCCCCCACCCTGGGACCCCCAAAAATGGGGGAGAGCCCAGAGACCCTGTGGGGACCCCAAAGAACCCAAAATCCCCTAAAGAGACCCCAGACCCCCTAATGGGGACCCCAAATCCCCTACAGGGACCCCAAATCCCCTATAGAGACCCCAAATCCCCTACAGGAACCCCAAATCCCCTACAGGGACCCCAAATCCCCTATAGAACCCCCAAATCCTCTATAGGGATCCCAAATCCCCTAAAGAGACCCCAAATCCCCTACAGGGACCCCAAATCCCCTACAGGGACCCCAAATCCTCCGTAGGGACCCCACAGAACCCCAAATCCCCTACAGGGACCCCAGACCCCCTACAGGGACCCCAAATCCCCTACAGGGACCCCAAATCCCCTAAAGAGACCCCAGACCCCCTATGGGGACCCTATGGAGACCCCAAATGCTCTATAGGGACCCCAGATCCCTTATAGGGACCCCAAATTCTGTACAGAGACCCCAGACCCCCTACAGACCCCAAATCCCCTATAGGGACCCTATGGAGACCCTACAGAACCCCCAACCCCCCTATAGAGCTTATAGGGACCCTATAGATCCCCAAATCCCCTACAGAGACCCCAGATCCCTTATAGGGACCCAAAATCCCCTACAGGACTCAAAATCCCCTACAGATCCCCTACACACCCCCTAAAGACCCCACAGAAATCTATAAACCCCACAGATCCCCCATAGATCCCAGTGGATCCCCTACAGAACGCCCCCAGCCCCATAAATCCCCAACAAGTCCCAACAAAACCCCATCAATCCCCTATAGATCCCCTAGAGAACCCTATAAACCCCAATAAACCCCAATAAAACCCCTATAAATCCCAATAAAATCCTATAGATCCCCTATAAGTCCCTTAGAGAACCCTATAAACCCCAATAAATACCAATAAATACCAATAAATCCCAATAAAAACCTGATAAACCCCAATAAAACTCCAATAAATCCCCTACAGACCCCTCAGGTGAGCCAGGGGCGGATGCAGCGCTCGTAGACCCCCCTGTGGCTGGGCCAGCCCCACAGAAACCCCAATGAATCCCAATAAAACCCCAATAAACTGCAATAAAACCCCAATAAATACCAATAAAACCCAATCAAACCCCAATAAAACCCTATAGATCCCCCATAGCAGGTGCTCAGGTGAGCCAGGGGGGGATGCAGCGCTCGTAGACCCCCCTGTGGCTGTGCCAGCCCCACAGAAACCCCAATGAATCCCAATAAAACCCCAATAAATCCCAATAAATCCCTATCAAACCCCAATAAATCCCAATAAAACCCCAATAAAACCCTATAAATCCCTCATAGCAGGTGCTCAGGTGAGCCAGGGGCGGATGCAGCGCTCGTAGACCCCCCTGTGGCTGTGCCAGCCCCACAGAAACCCCAATGAATCCCAATAAATCCCAATAAACTGCAATAAAACCCCAATAAATACCAATAAAACCCCAATAAATCCCAATAAATCCCAATAAAACCCCAATAAAACCCTACAGATCCCCTATAGCAGGTTTTCAGGTGAGCCAGGGGCGGATGCAGCGCTCGTAGACCCCCCTGTGGCTGTGCCAGCCCCACAGAAACCCCAATGAATCCCAATAAAACCCCAATAAATCCCAATAAATCCCAATCAAACCCCAATAAAACCCTATGGATCCCCTATAGATCCCCTATAGACCCCTCAGGTGAGCCAGGGGCGGATGCAGCGCTCGTAGACCCCCCTGTGGCTGTGCCAGCCCCACAGAAACCCCAATGAATCCCAATAAATCCCAATAAAACCCTACAGATGCCCCTCAGGTGAGCCAGGGGCGGATGCAGCGCTCGTAGACCCCCCTGTGGCTGTGCCAGGCCGTGTGCGGGACCCCGGGCACGGAGCAGCCCCCGAGAGCCCCCCGGGCCCAGAGCGACTTCAGCCCGAACGTGTCCTGCAGGAACACCTGGGAGGGGGGAAAAAATCAGTAAAAACACTGAAAAATACAACAAAAACATCTTGAAAATATCCTGAAAATACCTTGAAAAAACCCTAAAAATATCCTGAGAATCACCCCAAAAATACCCTGAAAATACCCTGAAGATATCCTGAAAATCGCCCAAAAATAACCTGAAAATATCCCGAAAATATCCTGAAAAATCACCTCAAAAATACCCTGAAAATATCCTGAAAATATCCTGAAAATCACCCCAAAATACCCTGAAAATAGCCTGAAAATCACCCCAAAAATATCCTGAAAATATCCCAAAAATACACCGAAAATGCCCTGAAAATATCCCCAAAATATCCTGGAAGTATCCCAAAAATCCCCAAAAATATCCTCAAAATACCCCAAATTTTGGTGTCCCCCCCCACCCCCATTTTTTGGGGTCCCAATCCCAAATTTTGAGTCCCCAACCCCAAATTTTGGACTCCCAATCCCAAATTTCGGGGTCCCAACCCCCAATTTTTGGAGTCCCCAGCCCAAATCTTGGCACCCAAACCCCAATTTTTGGGTCCCAACCCCAAATTTCAGGGTCCCAATCCCAATTTTTGGATCCCAATCCCAATTTCGGGGTCCCAAACCCCAAATTTGGGGTCCCAATCCTGAATTTCAGGGTCCCAACCCCAATTTTTGGGGTCCCAATCCCAAATTTCGGGGTCCCCAATCCCAATTTTGGGTCCCCAACCCCAAATTTTCGACTCCCAATCCCCAATTTTTGGATCCCAATCCCAAACTTTTGAGTCCCCAACCCCAATTTTGGGGTCCCAACCCCAATTTTTGGGGTCCCAATCCCAAATTTCGGGGTCCCCAATCCCAATTTTGGGTCCCCAACCCCAAATTTTCGACTCCCAATCCCCAATTTTTGGATCCCAATCCCAAACTTTTGAGTCCCCAACCCCAATTTTGGGGTCCCAACCCCAATTTTTGGGGTCCCAACCCCAAATTTGAGGGGCCCCTCCCAAATTTTGGGGTCCCCCTCCCAAATTTTGAGGTCCCAATCCAAATTTTTGGGTTCCCAATCCCAAATTTGAGGGGCTCCTCCCAAATTTTGGGGTCCCAATCCCGAATTTTTGGGTCCCAACCCCAAATTTCGGGTCCCCCTCCCGAATTTCGGGGTGCCCTCACCGGCTGCGCCTCCATGTCCCGCACGGTCTCGTTGGCGTCGTAGAACCCAAAGAGGCTGCGGGGAAATTCGGGGGTCACGGGGGGGACCCCAAATGTGGGGAGACCCCAAAAGGTCCCGGGGGTCCTTGGGGGGTTGGGGGAATTTTTGGGATTTTTTGGGGATTTTTTTGGGGATTTTTTGGGGATTTTTTTGAATTTTTGGGGGCAATTTCGGGGATTTTTTGGGGATTTTTTTTAGATTTTTGGGGGGAATTTTGGGGACTTTTTGGGGGGAATTTTGAGGATTTTTTTGGGATTTTTTTTTATTTTTGGGGGCAATTTTGGGGAATTACGGGAATTTTTTTTTTAGATTTTTGGGGGATTTTTTTTGGGAGGATTTCAGGGATTTTTGGGGAAATTTTTTGGGATTTTTTTGAGGGGATTTTGGGGATTTTTTGGGAGAAGTTTTGGGGAAGGTTTTTGGGATTTTTTGGGGAGGGATTTTGAGATTTTTTGGGAGGATTTTGGGGAGGATTTTTGGGATGTTTCATGGAGGGTTCAAGAAGGATTTTGGGGCAATTTTGGGTTTTTTGGGAAGATTTTTTGGAAAATTTTAGTGACTTTTCCAGGAGAGTTTGGGGGTGATTTGGGGGTAATTTTGGGGTGATTTTTGGGTTTTTTTTGGGGCAATTTTAAGCACATTTCCAGGAGGATTTGGGGATAATTCTGGGGCAATTTTGAGGTGATTTTGGGGCAATTTTAGGCACATTCCCAGGAGAGTTTGGGGGTAATTCTGGGGTGATTTTGGGGCGATTTTGGGGTTTTTTTGGGGTTATTTTCAGGTGATTTTTGGGGCAATTTTAGGCACATTTCCAAGAGGATTTGGGAGTAATTTTGAGGTGATTTTGGGGCGATTTTGGGGTAATTTTTAGGTAATTTTAGGCACATTTCCAGGAGGATTTGTAGGCAATTTTGGGGTAATTTTGGGGGTTTTTTTTGGTGATTTTTGGGGTAATTTTAGGCACATTTCCAGGAGGATTTGGGGGTAATTCTGGGGTGATTTTGGGGTAATTCTGAGGTAGTTTTAGGGCAATTTTGGGGTGATTTTGGGGTAATTTTTGGGGCAATTTTAGGCACATTTCCAAGAGGATTTGGGAGTAATTCTGGGGCAATTTTGGGGTTTTTTTGGGGTAATTTTGGGGCAATTTTTGGGGGTTTCTTGGGTGATTTTTAGGGGAATTTTAGGCACATTCCCAGGAGGGTTTGGGGGTAATTCTGGGGTGATTTTGGGTCGATTTTGGGGGGTTTTGGGGTCTCACCTGGACTGCCAGGGGGTGATGACGCCGTCGTCGGGGCCCCCGATCAGCACCAGGCGCTGGATCCGCAGCAGGTTCCGCTTCCAATTTTTGGGGCAATTTTAGGCACATTTCCAGGAGGATTTTGGGATAATTCTGGGGCAATTTTGGGTTTTTTTTGGGGTAATCTTGGGGCAATTTTTGGGGGTTTCTTGGGTGATTTTTAGGGGAATTTTAGGCACATTCCCAGGAGGGTTTGGGGGTAATTCTGGGGTGATTTTGGGTCGATTTTGGGGGGTTTTGGGGTCTCACCTGGACTGCCAGGGGGTGATGACGCCGTCGTCGGGGCCCCCGATCAGCACCAGGCGCTGGATCCGCAGCAGGTTCCGCTTCCACTCTGGGCAATTCGGGGTTTTTTGGGGGATTTTGGGGCCGTTTTTTGGGTTTTTGGGGGGTTTTTGGGGATTTTTGGGGCTCACCTGAGGCGTTGGGGTGCAGCCTCTCGTCGTTGAGCAGCGCCAGGAAGTCGCTGCTGTTCAGGTAAAGGTCCCGGTGGTGGGGGTCTGCAGGGGGGGGTTTGGGGATTTTTGGGGAGGTTTGGGGTTTTTTGGGG
>NW_024367798.1:0-1354 GCF_014805655.1 Passer montanus
GATCATCCCTGTGAGGGACACCCCTGACCTGGGTCTGTGAGGGATCCCCCTGACCCCAAATCCCCGGAATTCACCCCAAAATCATAGGAATTCACCCCAAAATCCCCGGAATTCACCCCAAAATCCCGGGAATTTGGGAAAGAATAACAATAAATGTGTGTGTGAACTGGGATTGAACTGGGATTGAACTGGGATTGAACTGGGATTGAACTGGGATTGAACGGGGATCACCCCTGCGGGACCCCCCTGACCTGGGTCTGTGAGGGACCCCTCTGACCCCAAATCCCCAGAATTCACCCCAAAACCCTGGGAATTCACCTCAAAATCGTGGGAATTTGGGAAAAAATAGCAATAAATGTGTGTGAACTGGGATTGAACTGGGATTGAACTGGGATTGAACTGGGATTGAACTGGGAGTGAACTGGGAGCTGTGGGATCATCCCTGCGGGACCCCCCTGACCTGGGTCTGTGAGGGACCAAAATTCTCCAATTCCCAAAATCCCAGAATCCCCCAAATCCTGGAATTCCCTTCCCATAATCCTGAAACTCCCAAAATCCCAAATCCTGGAAGCCCCAAAATCCTGTAATTCCCAAAACCCCATAATCCCCAAAATCCCAGAATTCCCCAAATCCTGTAATTTCCCAAATCCTGTAAATCCCAAAATCCTGGAATTTCCCCAAATCCCATAATCCCCCAAATCCTGTAATACCCATGGTTTTGGGAATTGTGGGATTTTTCCATTCCTGGAATCCCATAATCCTCAAAATCCCAGAATTCCCCAAATCCTGTAATCCCCCAAATCCTGTAAATCCCCCAAATCCCAGAACTCAAAAAATCCTGGAATTCCCTCAAATCCCATAATCCCCCAAATCCTGGAATTCCCTTCCCATACTCCTGAAATTCCCAAAATCCCTGAAATCCCATAAATCCCCAAATCCTGTAAATCCCAAAATCCCCTAAATCCCCGAATCCCGTAAATCCTCAAAACCCCATAAATCCCAAAATCTCCAAATCCCCAAAATCCCATAAATCCCAAAATCCCCAAAATCCCCCCAATCCCCAAAATCCCATAAATTCCAAAATCCTGTAAATCCCAAAATCCCCAAATCCCGTAAATCCCCGAATCCAGTAAATCCCCAAATCCCAAAATCCCGTAAATCCCAAAATCCCCAAATCCCGTAAATCCCAGAATCCCGTAAATCCCAAAATCCTGTAAATCCCAAAACCCCCAAAATCCTGTAAATCCCAGAATCCCATAAATCCTGTAAATCCCATAAATCCCCAAAATCCCGTAAATCCCCGAATCCGGTAAATCCCCAAATCCCGTAAATCTCCAAATCCGGTAAATCCCCG
>NW_024367799.1:0-1376 GCF_014805655.1 Passer montanus
GGGTTAGAATGTGTCACTCAAAGATTAGCTTTTGCTTCTGAAGCAACTTGCAGGAGGATGCAGAAGCAGAAGAGCTCTTCCATGGAGTAGCATGTGCTTCTAATAGCTCTTGGTTACATTAGCCTCGCTGGCATGCTGGTGGATGGGTTCAGAAGTGGTGTGCAGTCTGACAAAATGTGATTAGTCTGCACTTACTGGTACACGTAGTGTCTGGGAAACCCTGATGTAAGTCTTGAAAGGCTTTATCTCAACAGTCTTGCTTGATAGCCTTTGGGAGCTTTTTTTCCAAAACAAATGACTCACAGCCCTTAGGTCCTTCATAGAGGCAATGAATGCTGTTCTTTGTGCAGGGAGGAGAGAGAACAAGTTTACCTTTTTGCTTTTAAAGATAAACTCTATAAACAAAACAACCCCCACAACTAATATGCTGATGTAGGGGAGGAAAAAGGTCACAGTGGAAAAAAAGTTGAAAGTATGTAATTTTTTGCAGCCTATTTAAAGGTTGTTAGTGTTTTCTGGAACATTACCTGTTCATTTTGTGCACAGAGATGTGTAAACTGAGTTCTGTTGACTTTGTGTCACATTATATTAACCAAATTTTATTGTTACGTTTCATCGCCTGCTTTTTAAGAAATTAATTTGGACAATTGGATGTGCAGAAATGGAAACTGGATCAGACTATATCAGGGACCAGCTAATTGAACTATTGAACTGTGGTTTTAACATATAACTACATATGGCATAAGGCTGATAATAAAACTTCTCTTTTCCCTCTGTCTCCTTGCAAAATACCTATTTGGGGTTGGTAGTGCAGTCTGTTTGCTTACCTTAGGTTAGCAGCTGATCATATAATGTGTTTTGGAATATGAATGCATAACTAGTCTGAAAATGCTGTTTGGTGTTAATCCCCTTGTCTTGTGTATCTTTTTCCTAAAAGAGGGCTTTTGTGAGGCAGGTAACAACTGAAGAGAACTAAATCTTGTTAAGTGTGTAGCTGCTGTTATCAAAGTGATGTGTGTGCTACAGCATGGAAATATTATTGAGTTAAAGAACAAAAAACCACTGATCAACACACCAGAAAAACCCAAACCAACAAAAAAACCCCCAGAAAAACCCACCCAAACTGCCTCAAAAGTCCTTATTTGCAAGCAGACCTGGAGGCCCTGGTTAGAGAGTAGGATTCCCAGAGCTTCTGTGAAGAGGGAAGCTGAAGAACACTCCCTGTGTGGTTTAAAGATTAAACCTCTGAGCTGTTGAAAGAGTGTCGTGACACTGGAAAAACCCAGCCTAGGAGTAAGGGCTGGAAACAGCAGTCAAATGTTCTCTGTCATAAATCTTAAGTTATTTTAGCACTGAAATGAGCATGAGAGACAGCA
>NW_024367800.1:0-1353 GCF_014805655.1 Passer montanus
ACAAAATGGTGGAAAACTGACACAAAATGATGGAAAATGGATGAAAAATGGCGGAAAACCAAGAAAAAATGGCGGGAAATTGCAGAAAATGGTGGGAAATTGACAGAAAATGGTGAAAAATGGCAGGAAATGGTGGGGAATTGACACAAAATGGTGGGAAATCAGCAAAAATGGCGGGAAATGGCCCAAAATGGCAGAAAATGACAAAAAATGGTGGAAAATGTCACAAAATGGTGGAAAACTGACACAAAATGGCGGAAAATGGCAAAAAAATGACCAAAAAATGGTAGAAAGCATCACAAAATGGTGGAAAACTGACACAAAATGGTGGAAAATGGATGAAAAATGGCGGGAAACCAAGAAAAAGGCGGGAAAATGACACAAAATGGCAGGAAAATGACAGAAAATGGCGGGAAAATGGCACAAAATGGCGGAACACGACCACAAAATGGCGGATTTTGACGGGGATTTTTCCCTCCCACCCAAATTTTCCCGATTTTGCCCCAAATCTCACCCGACGAGGGGCCCGAAGGCGTGTCCCACGTAGGCGTAGTTGCCGCCCGAGAGGCCCCGGGGGCGGCTTTGGGGCCAAACGCCGCCATTTGGGGAAAATCGGGATTTTGGGGGAAAATGGGGAGGTTTGGAGGCAAAACTTGTGAATTTTGGGGAAATTTGGGTAAAAAGGGGGAAAATTTGGGTTAAAAGGGGATAATTTGGGTTAAAAGGGGATAATTTGGGTAAAAAACGGGAAAATTTGGGTGAAAAAGGGGGAAAATTTGGGTTAAAAGGGGAAAATTCGGGTAAAAAAGGGAATAATTTGGTGAAATGCGAAATTTCACCCGAAAATCACCAAATTTTGATCCAAAAGCAAACTGTCAGAAAATGGCGGGAAAATGACACAAAATGGCGGAAAATGACCAAAAAATGGCGAGAAATCAACAAAAAATGGCAGGAAATCAACAAAAATGGCGGGAAATTGCAGAAAATGGTGGGAAATTGACAGAAAATGGTGAAAAATGGCAGAAAATGGTGGGGAATTGACACAAAATGGTGGAAATCAGAAAAAATGGCGGGAAATGGCCCGAAATGGCAGAAAATGACAAAAAATGGTGGAAAATGTCACAAAATGGCGGAAAATTGACACAAAATGGTGAAAAATGGCAAAAAAATGACAAAAAATGGTAGAAAGCATCACAAAATGGTGGAAAATGGATGAAAAATGGCGGGAAACCAAGAAAAAGGCGGGAAAATGACACAAAATGGCGGGAAAATGGCACAAAATGGCGGGAAAATGGCACAAAATGGCGGAACTCAACCAAACCAAGGCGGATTTTGACGGGGATTTTTCCCTCC
>NW_024367801.1:0-1352 GCF_014805655.1 Passer montanus
CAATTCCCCCCCCCCTCACCTGGTGCTGCGCCCCCCGCCCGGCTCGGCCACGCTGGACAGGGACAGAGAGCTCTGGGAATAGACCTTGGACAGGCGGGACCCTGCGGGGGAACAGGGCTGAGACCCCTCCCCAAATTCACCCAGACCCCTCCCCAAATTCCCACAGAGCCACAGACCCGAGACCCCTCCCCAAAACCCAGAGACCCCTCCCCAAATTCCCCCAAAACTCAAGGACAGAGCTCTGGGAATAAACCTTGGACAGGTGGGGGGGAAAAGGGATGAGACCCCTCTCCAAATCCCTTGAGACCCCTCCCCAAATTTACCGGGACCCCTCCCCAAATTCCCACAGAGATACAGACCCGAGACCCCTCCCCAAAACCCAGAGACCCCTCCTCAAATTCACCCCAAAATCCCCCCAAACCCAAGGACAGAGCTCTGGGATGGGTGTGAACCTGGGGGGGGGAACAGGGCTGAGACCCCTCCCCAAAATCACTGAGACCCCTCCCCAAATTCACTGAGACCCCTCCCCAAATTCACTGAGACCCCTCCCCAAATTCACTGAGACCCCTCCCCAAATTCACTGGGACCCCTCCCCAAATTCCTGAGGTCCTGAAAGTCCCGGAAATCCCAAAAATTCCCCCCAAAAAATCCGCTCCAGGGTGGAGAACTCGCACTTGGGGAGAGGAAAGGGGCTGGGACCCCTCCCCAAATTCACTGGGACCCCTCCCCAAATTCACTGGGACCCCTCCCCAAATTCACTGGGACCCCTCCCCAAATTCACTGAGACCCCTCCCCAAATTCAGAGACCCCTCCCCAAATTCCTGAGGTCCTGAAAGTCCCAGAAATCCCAAAAATTCCCCCCAAAAAATCCCTTCCAGGATAGTGAGCTCACACTGGGGGAGGGGAAAGGGGCTGAGACCCCTCCCCAAATTCACTGGGAGATCCCAAATCTCTTGAGACCCCTCCCCAAATTCACTGAGACCCCTCCCCAAATTCCCACAGAGCCACAGACCCGAGACCCCTCCCCAAAACCCAGAGACCCCTCCTCAAATTCACCCCAAAATCCCCCCAAACCCAAGGACAGAGCTCTGGGATGGGTGTGAACCTGGGGGGGGGAACAGGGCTGAGACCCCTCCCCAAATTCACCCAGACCCCTCCCCAAATTCCCACAGAGCCACAGACCCGAGACCCCTCCCCAAAACCAGAGACCCCTCCCCAAATTCCCCCCAAATTCCCCCCAAACCCAGGGACAGAGCTCTGCGACCATGGGGGGGAACAGGGCTGAGACCCCTCCCCAAATTCACTGAGAGATCCCAAATCTCTTGAGACCCCTCCCCAAATTCACTGAGACC
>NW_024367802.1:0-1352 GCF_014805655.1 Passer montanus
CCAAAATTCCCCCCAAAAATCCCAAAAAAAAATTGAGATTCCCAAAAAACCCCCGCGAAAATCCCAAAATTTGCTGATTTTTTAGGGATTTTTGAACGATTTTATTTGATTTTTTAGGGATTTTTAAAGGTTTGGGGTTGGGGGTTTGGGATTGAGGAGCCCCAAAATGCCAAAATTCCCCAAAAATTCCCAAAAAATCCCCCCAAAAATCCCAAAATACCCCAAAAATCCCAAAAAACCCGGCGAAAATCCCCAAATTTGCTGATTTTTTTTAGGGATTTTTGAGCAATTTTTGGAGGGATTTTAAAGGTTTGGGTACGAGATTTTGGGATTGAGGAGTCCCAAAACCCCAAAAAAATCCCAAATTTTCCAGAAAAAATTCCAAACATCCTGAAAAAAAACGAGATCCCAAAAAAACCCCGCGAAAATCCCAAAATTTGCTGGTTTTTAATGGATTTTTGAGGGGTTTTATTTGATTTTTGAGGGATTTTTAAATGTTTGGGTGAGGGGATTTGGGATTTTGGAGCCCAAAAATCCCAAAATTTTCCTGAAATCCCAAAAATCCCCCAAAAAAATGAGATTCCCAAAAAAAACGCCGCAAAAATCCCAAAATTTGCTGATTTTTAGGGATTTTTGAGGGTTTTTTTTTTTTATTTTTTTAGGGATTTTTAAAGGTTTGGGTGAGAGGATTTGCGATTCAGGAGCCCAAAAAAAATCCTGAAATTTTCCTTAAATCCCAAAAATCCTGAAAAAAACCCGAGAACCCAAAAAAAAAAAACCCCGCGAAAATCCCAAAATTTGCTGATTTTTAGGGATTTTTAAAGGTTTGGGTGAGAGGATTTGGGATTGAGGAGCCCAAAAAAAATCCTGAAATTTTCCTTAAATCCCAAAAATCCTGAAAAAAACCCGAGATCCCAAAAAAAAAAAACCCCGCGAAAATCCCAAAATTTGCTGATTTTTTAGGGATTTTTGGGGGATTTTATTTGATTTTTTAGGTATTTTTAAAGGTTTGGGTTGGGAATTTGGGGTTTTGGAGCCCAAAAATTTTTGGGGGGATTTTGGGGGGATTTTTTAGGATTTCTGGGGGGAATTTTTAGGGGATTTTGGGGGGATTTTGGGGGATTTTTTGGGGATTTTTTTGAGATTTTTGGGGGATTTCTTTAGGATATTTGGGGGATTTTTTTAGCATTTTTTGGGAGATTTTTTGGGGGATTTTTTACAGATTTTGGGGGATTTTTTGGAGACTTTTTTGGGGATTTTTTGAGCATTTTTGTGGGATTTCAGGGGGATTTTTTGGGGGATATTTTTGGGGATTTTTTTTAGGATTTTGTGGGATTCTTTTGGGATTTTTT
>NW_024367803.1:0-1370 GCF_014805655.1 Passer montanus
GGGATGTACAACCTGCAAGTACTACTGAAGCAAAACCAACCAGTTTTTAACAAATGCAATAATATGGCTTGACCTCCTGCTTCAGCTCCTAATATAACTTAGTGCATGAGGATATAAAGTGAATTAAAAATCTAAGTGAAAGTCATCTGTTCTATTTGTCCTATTCAAGTGAAGTAAAAATAATTTAAAAGAAATAGAAATTACTATGATATACACAAACACATGTGCACAGAAAACCATGTGCATGCACAGATTCACAGCCCTGCTCAACCTGAGAAATACATTTTTTTTAAACTGTGATTCCTCTGTGAGGCCAGCAGCAATCTGATGACCTTTACTATTGTGTCAAATCCTTACCCATGCTACAAGTCCCAGATTTACAGCAAGTAAAGTTCAGAAAGACAGCCTTTGTAGAGACCTTGGGTAATTTATTTTCCTGGTAAACAGATTTTTGCAATATCAATCTTGCAGTTTCATTATATATTGTCATGGAAAACACTGTGTTTCAATGCATCAGTCAAACTGTTCTCATCTTAAATACGAAATAGTCCCATAACAAGAGAGTTAACCTTGCAAGTCCTGCAGGGGAGGATCCTTGACTGAAGAACTCAGATAAACCTGGCCCCAGGAAGCCCAGGCCATTCCAGCTGTACTGAAATTTAAAAAGCAGATCACCAGTGTCCACTTGTCAAAGAAAAAAAAAAAAAAAAATCTTTTAAACTTAGAATGTCATAAGGAAGATCCCTTCAGAAATGTGCTAGGTGGATCAATAGAAAAATACATCTGAACAAAGGACAGATAAGAATGGCAATTGTCAGCTCTCATATGCTGCGGGTTTTTTTATTTGAGACATTTCTGGTATTTTACATTACTATTGAGGCTACATTCAAATAAATTTGTAGGTTAAATTCTGCCTCAGAAACAAAACCCCACCTCTCATTTTAAGTCACTTAGTAAAACCCTCACTGGCACAAAACTTCCATCCATCAATATAAATTAGAATCATATCTAGAAAACAGAATTTGGATGTAATATTGGATCTTAAGAGGACACAAACAAAAAACCATAATACCCAAGATGTTACTTCTGGCAACTTCTGGAAGCCAAAGCTGAAATGCTATCAGAAACAAATTTCTTTCATTCTTAAGTACATTTCTTTGTTAGTCTAGCATCACTGCCATACATTTTTATAACATTTTATTTAACTAACATTTTATATAAGGACAAATAAAAATATTTACATAGAAAACATGAGAAATTAAGTTTTGAATCATAAAATCTCACTGTACTAAAGCAAGATATGGCTGATTCATGGGTAAACCTATTTTACAAGATAACATCCTCTTGTGCCTCAAGGCTGTAGCATCCCT
>NW_024367804.1:0-1392 GCF_014805655.1 Passer montanus
AAAAAAAAAATTCAAATCAAGTCAGTAAAAAAATTCCCCTAAACACCAAAAAATTCCATACTATTCTGAGAAGTGAACAGTGAAATTACTATCAGATTCCTGGTTTTTCTCAGAAGGTCATCATAACTGAAGAGGTGAAAGAAAAGAAAGGATGAATAAGTTAGCTTAGTTTCTGTATAATCTGTCAAAGCAAATACAATTTTCCAAAATAAGTAGATCAGATAAGAGCAAGGAAGGAATGCAGATTATTGAAATATTTCTCTTTCCAACAAAATACCAAAACAAAACAAACTAGCTTACCCCATAGAAGCACTGTTGAAAACATGGTTGCCTAAGACTATTCCATCTGCCAGCACATATCCTCCTGAGATTTGCTCATCATTTGCCTCTTATTTCCAATAAAACTTGGAGATAGCAGAGGTATAAGATGATCATTCTTCATCCCACTTTTTTTTAATAAGGCAAAGGATGCAAAATAGAAAGAATTTTTTACTTTTGGGCAGGTGATACAATCTTTTGTTGTTTTAAGTTTTTTTTTATTTTTTTTTAGTAAAGGCCTGAAGTACTATAGAGTAGACCCTAATTTGTCTCTTCCAGCTTTGTGGCAAAAGGTTTGCTGTAATTCTTTTATTTTCCATGGTTTTTTTTATTGTTATAAAATTCAGTCATTACAACTCAACATTAGTATTGTCTCTAAGGCAGTGAGAAGACAACTTCCTCTGCCTGTCTTCCAACATTTTGATGAACTAGCAATGAGCCACCCAATTCACAAATATAGTAACGTCTTCTTCAGAAGTAAAAATGTGTGATGATTTCATCAATTTACTTTAGGTGAAAACTGATGTGGTTTCACCTGAGGAGAAAAGCAGCCCATAAGCTTTGGACAATACACATGACTAAAGAATGGAACACAGAATGACACTGTCAAGGGACAACATGGAAGACAGACTAGGATTTCTTGGAAGAGGCCACCTTAACCAGAAACAATAAAGATCAAGCTCAAAAGCAGACTTATAAAGCCAACAGCTCAAAACAAGCATGCCCACCTCAAGCCTGAAATGTCTTGGCAAAGTGCCCCTTACTCCTCAAGTGCCAATATACTCTAGACAATCCTTTGCTGATCACAATTTACATGCTTTTTCAAAAAGTAAAGGACTGTGGCAAATCCAGCCACTTTCATTCTGGAGAACCATGCAGATTATCAGTGCTGTGGCACACAATGGAAACTGAGGTGTTGTTCTTCACAGCCTGCTTTTCTTAACACTTCACTTTCAAGTAAATCAATTTCTAACACTGGGAAACAGAAATGAAGCTTACACCTGCAACCTTAATTCTGTCTTTTGCATCTATGCATTATTTACACAGCACTCAAGTAAGTGATCAAACATTGTT
>NW_024367805.1:0-1350 GCF_014805655.1 Passer montanus
GATTTCAGACCTCTAACTCAGTTTTCTGTTAGCATGATGAGTTTATTGTCTAATAGCTATTTCTTTGCTGGAAAAAAAAAGTTATTTGCAGAACAGAAAAAATAATACACTATTTTATTACTACTTGGGTCTCCAATGGGATGAGATGAGAAATGCTGTGATTACACAGAGCAAGAGCAGTTTCTGTCCCAAATACACCATAATCTATGGAAAAGAAAAGACTCTCAACCTGTTATTGAGAGATGGGAAACTGAGGTGCAAAAAGATATCTTTTCCTGTTATGCTACAGCTGTGATACTTGTATTCAAGATGTTTGTTGTGTGTTTTCAAGTCTTTCAGATTTGATCTGATGTGTACATAACTTTTAACTACCTGTATCAAAAGCTTTATACCTAGAAATTATATTTCCTCCTTTGGTGAGAGAGAGACAATTTGAACTCAAGCCAACACAATCCAGTTAATAAAAAAACTGGATAGTTGCTGATAAATGGACTTGTCAAAAACCTACAAACCTACTCAGGCACAGCCTTGAAGGCATCAGCCTCAGCTTTGTCACTGATAGAGAGAGGAAACATGATTATTGCAAGTGTGTTCAGAATTTGAGGGGGATTTTGGGTGTATGTGAAGCTTATTATGGGATTTCAGAAGAGGTTTGTGGGATTATGTAGAATTTATTACAGGAAGTTTAGGGGAAGGGAAGGGATCAGGGTAAATGGGTAGAAGCATGAGGCAATGAGAAAGAGGGATAGAAATGGCTCAACATACTGAACCCTGTGCCTGCCCAGCATTCCTGTCCTATCTTTGTATTAAATCCTTTCCCCAAACCATTCTTTCTTTGTAATCTTCCTGGGCTGTTTGTGAGAGCTGTGAGGTCCAAGTGTCAGCATCTGGAGAAGGACTGAGGAGGTCCAGTTGTCAGCATCTCTGTATGAGATACCTAAATGCCAGTAACTGGAAAAATCTGTGTCCTGCTTCCTACGACTGCTAACAATAAAAGAAAAAAAGTTGTGTAAAGGTCGCGTCTTATTTCCGTGAGTTACCGAAAGCATGCTTTCCTAAAACTCCCACAGCACCAAATGTAATGACTCATTGCCTCTGTTTATTCCTTAATTACAAAGTTCCTATGTGGTGGTCTCAATTTTACGACAACGCGTCTCACTGGCATGGCTTTCATAATGACTCTGCTCCATGGCATGTTTGAGCTCAAGCATGGAATTAGGCTGAAGGAAAAATGTTTCCAGTGGGGTTTCCAGTGATGGATGCCTCTGCCATCCCCAGATCCAGCACCTACTGACTCGGAGCTGAAGAGAAAATGACTAGAAAATTCAGAGGGAGCTGTCATACCTGCCA
>NW_024367806.1:0-1348 GCF_014805655.1 Passer montanus
GATTCCAGAAGATTTTTTTTTCTTGTTTTAGACTATTAAGGATTTAAGATATGGGTATAAATTCTCTCTTTTGACAGGTTCTGCAATATCAAAACATTGGAAATAATGAGATAGATGGAACATAGAGGTGTCCCTATCATGCGTGCAAATAAGTGTTCTCAACGCACTGTTATGACAGAGCCATTTCATTTGCCCTTGCTCTCAGTTTTAACACTTAGTATTTGGGAATACTTGAAATAAGGAGAATGACATCTAAATGTGCAATAATCTATACTGCAATGGCAATACATACAGGTCTGTTGGTTGCGTTTGGGTTAGCATAAAATTTCCATCTTTATTCCTAGATTTGGAATGTTTATCTTTCAAATGAAAAGCACTTCAATAGATGAAGAAGATCCTTAAAACAAAATTTCCGTTTCTAATTTTCCTTATGCAGAAAATAAGAATGAGTGAAACAGATTTTTTGTCGAGAGAAGGTGATTTGTAAATAAGTTTGGTTGATGGTAGAACCCAAAAATCCCACAGTGTTAGGCACTTGTAGAATCCCTCTTGCTGCAGGATTTATGGATCAAGTTTGTAGAACAGCTGTGAAGATGTGGACTGAGGTTGGTCTAGATGACTCTGGAGATGCTTTCTGTAACTCTGCAACCCAGCTGCCCTTTGCCAGCAATCCACTAGTGCATAGCCAGCTCCTGATTGCTCAGCTCTGTGATGCACATCCAGCAGTCCATGGGCTCCCAAACACCAAAATCCTTTCTGCAGCTACTGTCACCACAGTGTGTGTCCCACAAAATAACCAGTGAGAAGAGAAAACCCATTTCAAACAGCGACTATCTCAGCTACAAAAGTAGCAGCATAAAATTTGGAAGGCATGGTGGTAATTGATGGATAGAGGCAGCTGCTGGAAGCAATCCACTAAAGTTTGTATAAAGGTAAAAGACTGAATACTGTGTTGCCAGGAGTTAGAGCATGATTTGATTAGATGTGTTTTTCCAATAATTTCACGTTGTCTGTACACCTCTATGGATCACAAGAACTGTAGGCCAAACTGCCTATGGCTTGTTTTTTCTGTTGTTTACTAAGCTTAAATTAGTCTCCTGGCTCCTAGCATACTAGACTTTAAATCAAAATTTCTTCTTTATATCCATCCCTGTCAAGTCAGGATTCGTTGATGACTGTGAGGATAAATTAAGAAGAAAAATAAAAAAAAGACATTCCTGGAATGTATAGGCATTTCTCTCAATTTACTTTAATTAAATAATCATTGGAATAAAGTGTTGCCATAAATTATCAGAAATTCAGGTACCTAGAATCCATGCTGTTTTTTTCTGAAAGAAATTCTATGTTT
>NW_024367807.1:0-1347 GCF_014805655.1 Passer montanus
TTGGGGTGATTTTGGGTATTTTGGGGTCCCTGGTGTGATTTTTTTGGGTGGTTTTGGGGAATTTTGGGGTTCCTGCTGTGATTTTGGGGTTTTTGGGTATTTTGGGGTGACTTCTGGGTATTTTGGGGTTCCTGCTGTTATTTTTGGGGTATTTTGGAGTCCCTGGTGTGATTTTTGGGGTGTTTTTTGGGTATTTTGGGGTGTTTTGGGGTGATTTTGGGGTTGTGCTGTGATTTTTGGGTATTTTTGGGTGGTTTTGGGGTGTCTTGGGATTCCTGCAGTGATTTTTGGGGTGTTTTTTGGGTATTTGTTCCTGCTGTGATTTTATTTTGGGGTTGTGCTGTGATTTTTGGGTATTTTTGGGTGGTTTTGGGGTGTCTTGGGATTCCTGCAGTGATTTTTGGGGTGTTTTGGGGTATTTTGGGGTTCCTGCTGTGATTTTTGGGGTGCCTGGTGTCATTTTAGGGTGATTTTGGGGTGATTTTGGGTATTTTGGGGTTCCTGCAGTGATTTTTGGGGTCCCCGGGGGTGTTTTTGGGGTGCCTGGTGTGATTTTTGGGGTGGTTTTTGGGTATTTCGGGGTTCCTGCTGTGATTTTTGGGGTTCCTGCAGTGATTTTGGGGTATTTGGGGGTGCCTGCAGTGATTTTTGGGGTGTTTTGGGGGTGTTTTGGGGTTCCTGCAGTGATTTTTGGGGTATTTTAGGGTGGTTTTGGGCTGGTTTTAGGGTGTTTTGGGGTTCCTGCCGTGATTTTTGGGGTGATTTGGGGCTATTTTGGAGTATTTTGGGGTTCCTGCCGTGGTTTTGGGGTGGTTTTCGGGTTCCTGCAGTGATTTTTGGGGTGGTTTGGGGTCTCTGCTGTGATTTTTGGGGTGATTTGGGGCTATTTTGGAGTATTTTGGGGTTCCTGCCGTGGTTTTGGGGTGGTTTTCGGGTTCCTGCAGTGATTTTTGGGGTGGTTTGGGGTCTCTGCTGTGATTTTTGGGGTGATTTGGGGCTATTTTGGAGTATTTTGGGGTTCCTGCCGTGGTTTTGGGGTGGTTTTCGGGTTCCTGCAGTGATTTTTGGGGTGGTTTGGGGTCTCTGCTGTGATTTTTGGGGTGATTTGGGGCTATTTTGGAGTATTTTGGGGTTCCTGCCGTGGTTTTGGGGTGGTTTTCGGGTTCCTGCAGTGATTTTTGGGGTGGTTTGGGGTCTCTGCTGTGATTTTTGGGGTGATTTGGGGTATTTTGGGGTCCTGCTGTGATTTTTGGGGTGTTTTAGGGGGGTTTTGGGGTTCCTTCAGTGATTTTGGGGTGTTTTTGGGGTATTTTGGGATGTTTTGGGGTGTTTTGGGGGTGGTTTTGG
>NW_024367808.1:0-10655 GCF_014805655.1 Passer montanus
GTCACATCCCTTCCTCAGGCCTCTGCCCCTTCTGCTCCCCCACAATAATGTGCATGGCAGTGTGGCTGTGCCTCAGTGTGTGCGAGTGTCTGCACATGCCTGTGCTTCTGCCCTGCTGGCAACACCCCCTGAGAGCCTCTGGCCTGCACGGGGATGGCTGTGCACAGGGCAGGGCACTTGTGTGCGAGGCTCGTGTGCCTGTGCCCGTGTGCTGTTCTCTGTGCATCTGGGCTCATCTCTGAGCACTCCTGGGCAGGCTGGCAGGGTGTCAGTGGTGCTGTGTGTGTGTGCACAGCTGGGCCTGAGCTGAGCTCTCAGCCAGCCATTGCACACCCTGTAGGGCCTTCCCTGCCCAGCAGCGCCAGCCACTGACACACACTCAGCCCCCAGTTCCTTCTCTGCAGGAACGTGGAGAGGGCCCTGGCACCCACATCTCTCAAGGACAATCCCAAACCCAGGCCATCCCTTTGATGCCACCTCCAGGCCGCCTTGAGGCTCTCAGCTGTTTCCCAGTGTCTGTCTATCTGCCTAATAAGGTGGCTTTGAGATGACAGGGTTCTGTTCGCCCTGTGGGCCTGCGGGAGTTTTGTGGCCACAGTGGCCTTCATTCTGAGCCAGGAGCTGTGGGAAAATGGTGCTGTCTAAGAGAATGAGGCATTCGGGGAAAAGCGTTTGACTATGTGTGGGTGGTGGATGTAGGGGGGTTGAAAGGACAATTGAAAAGAATAGCATTACATTCTGAAAATAACTGTCTCCCAGAACAGCATGGCCTTGGAGAAATACCTTAAGGATGTGACTTAGGCAAACAGAAGTAATGCAGAAATGCAAGCAGGATGCGAGCTCAGCTCTGGAAACCTGAGAAAGCAGAAGTTCTGCTAAACAATTATATTTGCCTTACTCAACAGTTGCACTTGAGTGCCAGCTACCTAAAAGTGACATCAGACTTGAGGACAGACCCAAACGAAGCAAAGAAGGACAGTCAATATGTATGGCAGCTATATCATATACAGTCAAGTGATTTGGGTTAGCTAATGAATATTTAATCAGTGTGTATGATACAAGCCCACTTTTCCTGATGCTCAGTGCGAGGTGTTTGAGGAAGGATGCCCCAAGTACACTCAGTTAGAGCATGGATCCCCTAGTGACTCCCACAGCAATGAAGAATTTCTTTTTGCAAGTAATTCTAATACTAAAACTTTCTATTACTCAAAACTAAGTTAAAAATTGTCTGGCTGATTTGAGAATCAATTTTGGCCACTCAGACAGGACACCGTACCTGATTTCCTGTGGATCTGAAGGATCTGTGACAAGCACCTAGACTTTCCTGGAGAAGACCACAGACCCATGGACCAATATGGGATGCAAGTAAAATGCCCTTTAATAATAAGGTCTTCCTTTGGCCACCTTGCCTGTGTAAGATATGTGATCTTCTGGTGCTGGGCATGGGTTACTTGGTATTCTGGAATTTGATATTTGACTTGATTTGATCAATTCAAAATAGTTTTGTGTTTGTATTTGCATCAGTATAGTAATATTTTTGGTCTAGTATTTGGAAAATGGTAGTGGACAATCTAGAGGGGGGATGGTAAAAAAAAATCTCCTCTTGGTTGCATTTTGTGACATTGGAGGAAGTTTGGCGGGTCCTGGATGAACCAGCAAAGGACCCCACGGAAAAGCCGTTCCAAATCAGTTATTTTATATGTCTAATACCAGTCCTAAGCCATGAAACCCCTCAGCCCTATCTGTCCTGACTGAAGCTGTGCCAAACATTAAGTGTGAGGGTGGTGTTGGAAGGGAGAAGCTTGTGGGCTACCCCAGGCCTTGATGTTTTCCATTCCCTGCCATCGTCTACCTGATGGTCATTTCTGTGGAGTAGCCAGGGATGTGCTTGTCAGCTCCAATGGAAAGGACACAAAGAAAAATCCACTTTGTAGCATCCACCCCCATCTTCCTCCAACTTTTGCCTGAGCTCAATGAAAAAGTTCCCACAGAAGGAAGAACAAAACGGAGGGCTATGCTTGGATGCAAAACAACTTTATTGAATCTAAGGAAGAAAAGGTGGAAATTCACAGGGGGCAGCAGGGGCAGGCACTGAGATGCAATAAGAGTGTCTGTCTGTCTGGCCTGCAGAAGGAGGGATGGAGGCAAACAGGTCCCACCAGGCTGGCATTAAGTGCAGCCTACAAAAGAAGGGGAGAGAAAGGGAAGAGAGTGGTGGAAAGAAACTGTAAGCTAACAGCATAAACATAGTGTTCCAAAAAACTCAATTTTCATTCCAGCACCATGTTCTCAGGTCTTGGAGATTCTTCCTTAAGGACATTGCCAGCAGATTTAGCAGGGACGACAACAACTGCTGCCATAGCAGTTGGTGATGCAGGAGAGGTCAAAGCCCCCAGAGCTGATGGGCACTCCCTGAGAGCTGAGGATGCTGCCAACAGCAGCAGAGGTGGAGGATCCCACGGCGGTGTTCTGTGGGGAGGAGCTGAGGATGGCGCCGGGCAGGGTCACCAGCACAGCAGGCGGCTGAATGACCACGTGGGAGCTCTGGCACTGCCTGACACAGCACTCAGTGCAGCTGCTGGCCAGCGGGCAGGGGCCGCAGGGCTGGCAGCAAGGGTCGCAGGGCTTGCAGCAGGACATGGCTGGGGCTCACAAGTGCACCTGCCAAAAAGGGCAGGGACAAGCACAAAGTGAGGGCTCATGAGAAGCAGCGCTGCACCCAAACACCCTGCAGCCAAGGCACCTCCTGGCCCACATTGCACTGCCCAGCTCAAAGCCCAGGAGCGTCCTCAGCCCAGTCCCAGCCTCTCTCTGTCTGCACAAGACCTTCTCTCCCCTGCCCTCTCCCAGCACAAGCAGCTCTTAGGCCTTGGCTCCAACAGCCCCTCAATTCTGAGACCTTCAGCTAGGCAAGAGCTGCTCTTGAAGCAGCAGCAGGAGAAGAGGTTTCCCACTCACCTGATTCCTGAGGAGGAGGAGGTGAGAGAAGTGGATGAGAGAGCAGAGACTTGGGCTGCCTTTTATAGCACTCCTGCCCTGCCTCAGGCCCACAGGCACCTTAGTGGAAGCCATAATTTTCTGACCAGCTCATGTCAAATGTGCACCATCCCAGTTAATGGTAGGGGCAGTGTCCTGCTTTCCTGCACTGCAGCCTCTATTTCCTGGCTTCTGCCCTGTGCATTCCTATCTGAAGACTCCTTCTAGGCCCAGGAGGAGATGTCCAAGAATTTCCGGGATATAAACACGTCAGAGTATGGAGAACGTTGGAGTCATGGTCTGGTGGCATTCCATGCAGGCATATGTTACATCTTGATTGCTCACTGCTGGGTCAGCCTAATTGGTCAACAGTCCATGCCCATTTCTCCTCTCTTTCCTGTTCTTCCCCTGTGTTGTGTAGGTGCCACAGCAAGGACATGTCTCCCAGAAAAGTGCTGCCCTACCTCCCTAGGATCCCTTCTCCAGCCTCATGCTGGTCTTTCTCTCCACATGTTCTTACCAACAATCCTTGGTTGTTATTTCCAGCTGTGCTGGGTTGACCTTAGTTGGACAGAGAGTGTCCTGCAGCCTCTCTTTGGCTCTTTCTTCTGAGGTGAACAGGGGTGGGAAAATAAGTAGGAAATCAACTTGAATATTAAGATATGTCATTTGGCGAAACCAAAAGGTTGTGCATGCAGTAGTAAACTGTAAAAAACTATACTTCTTATGCTCTACTTCCAATCATAAAGTTCTATCTGGCCACTTCCCAGGAAGCAGGGCTTGAGCACATGTAGTGGTATTACTTGAAGGTAAACATTGGAAATTACAAGTGCCAGCCCTTGTGTCTCCTTTCCTTAGATGTTGTGTCTGAGCTCATGTCATATGGCACAGAATATCCCTTTTAGTCAGTTTGGGTCAACTGTCTTGAGTTTTGTCCAGTCCCAGGATCTTGCCACCCCCCAGCTCCTGATGGGGAAAGGAATGTTGGAGAGACAGCGCTGGTGCTGTGTGAGCAGTGCTCAGCAGGAGCCAAAGGACTGGAGTGTTACCAGCACCTTTGTAACAACCAGTGCAGAGCACAGCCTTGCCAGGGCTGCTGTGGGGAACATGAACTGCATCGCTGCCAGACCCAACACCCATAAGCCTTGGCTGGCCCCAGGGGCATCCAGCTCTCTGTGTTTGAGACATAAACATCAGCCCTTATCTCCTAGACTTTTCCACTGGGCTGGGACACAGTTTCTTCCTGTTCAGTCCAATGCTGCCGCTGGTGAGTAGGGGGGCCTCAGTCTGGTGAGGTGGGGGCCAAGACCTTACAACAAATGTGGGGATGGAATAGGAGGCATCAGAGTACTGAGTACAGAGAGATCAGATATTGCCTAGCTCTGAGATGTAGGATAGATGTTCTGGGTGGCACAGGGACAGTCAAGAACTTTGGTTCCTTGGGGGAAGAAGCCAACATCAATCTTCAAACTACCTCCTTCCAGGTAGTGGCAGAGATTGATATAGTCTGCACTAACTCTTAAAGATAGTGGTAGACAGTAGTGGCCGGCCAAACAAATCCAATTCCCTCCATAAGGGAGATATTTAATCAGAGGTGATTTGGAAAAGGAGAGAATGCTGGGTGAAAACTACCAAAGAGCAGAAGCTATGGTGGGACACTTTCTGAGCCAGGCATCTCTCTACAGTCTGACATGGGAATGGATGGAAATCTGTCAGTTTGGGGATTTACACGTTCCTGAGAGAAGGCTGGCTCACCTTTACAGACAGCACAAAAGACACTTCCTTAGGCAAAAGACTCTGACCCCTTTCTGAAGAAGTAGAGAAAGGTGCTGGTAATGGCCTTCTTTCCCCATCCCATGCAGAGACCAAGTGACTCTCCCCATGAAGCAGAGGCCAGGCATGGCCCTTCAGTTCCTCCAGGAGTACAGGTGCTCTGAAGAAGAAGAAGATGTGGTCATGGAAAACTCCAACTCCTGTTCCACAGAGGCCAAACCCCACTCTACTGAGTATCAGCAATGAAGAGAGTTGTCTCCAGACTCCCTTGATTGAATGTGCTCACCCCATCTTCCCTTCAGCAGGGACTCAAAGAATCAAGATCCTGGCATTCAGTTCATCCTGCTCTAATTCCTAAACCTCCTGCTGATACAGACAAAGGAGCAAGCACTGAAACTGGGCTGCCAATCACTAATGAGTAGCCATTATTCCCCAGGACTCCCAGAGCCTCCAGGGAACCCCAGTTGTCCCAAGCTGAGCACCAGCACCACCTTGGTGGCCCCTGAGGCTCTGGACTGCAATCAAAATTTGGAGTAGGAAGCACTGACCAACACTTCTACTTTCTTGCTCTGATCCAGGATATTGTTGTCTCTAGACATCACTCAGAGTGCAGCAATGCATAAATGGAATTCTCCAGCATGTGGTTGCAGACAAGAGCTCTTCCCTGTGCGGAAAACTCCCAGTGTAGAACTGGATTATTCAGGAGTGTGTTCACACAAGTGCAAAAGCACATGGATATGTAGATACTCACACACACTGTGGTTCAGGCAGCAGTGCAACAGGTGACTCGGGGATGGTGCAGGCAGAGAAGGAATCCAAAGAGATTTTAAGACAAGAACAAGGATCATAGTCAAGGGAGGCCAAAGCTGATGAGCCAAAGACTGGAGGGCTGGGAAAGGAGGGGCCCTTGCAGTCATTAGGAATATAAAAAAGGGAAAAAACTGCCCCATGTTGGCATCATCTGCCTCCTTGTGATCCCTTCAGCACTTAGTTCATGTCTATAGCCCAGTCTGACACATCCATACCCCCAAGAAATCTTGATTCTCTCATACCAGCACTCAGAAGAAGTGTCCATGAGGGAATGGCAATGAGGTAAGCCAGGAAATGCAGTGTCATTGTGGAGGGCCAATCCAAGTCATGCCATACCATTCCCAGAGATCTTTCCATTCATTTGGGATCATGCAGGAATACCCTCACTTGTGCAGCACAAACTGAGGACCCCGAGGCACTGTGGAGCCAGGATAAAAGGCAGCCTAACTGGTGGCTCTCTCAACCACTTCTGTTACCTCCTTCTCCTTGGGAACCAGGTGAGTTGGAAGCCCCTTTCTCCTCCACCCTCTCCAAGAATACATTGGCCTTTTGGCCCCTTGTTCCTGCTCCTTGTTCCTCTGAGGAGTGTTCTGACGCTACTACCAACGTCCTCAGGCAAGAACCTCCAAAGCCTTAGAACTTGGTGATGGAATGAAGACAAAATGTTGGAACATGGAATTTAGACTTTTTCACTGTTAGTTCCTCCTTCTCCTTTCTCCTCTTCTCTTCCTTTTCTGTCACCACCACCCATTGCCAGCCTAGAGGGACTGTTTGCCCCCCCCCCTTTCCTCCTTCTATCATTGCAGGCTGCTCAGGCCAACATCCCCACTGCATCTTAGTGGCTGCCCCTTATGCTGTCATTGAGAACCACCATCCCTTCTTCTCTACACTCAATAAAGTTATTTTTGAATCCAGTGCTGGCCTCGTTTTTCTCATTTATCTCTGAGAACTCATCCAGTCACCTCAGGAGAAAAGTGAAAAAGCAGAGTGGGACTCACTGCTATGAATTTTTCTTGTTACCTTGGATCTGACACAGATACCCTGACAGTGAGGGTGATGACACGCTGGAACCAGTTGCCCAGAAAACTTCCTTCTCGTTCCTGGAAATGTTAAGGCAAGGTGTCAGAGGATTTTGAGCCACTTGATTTTGTTGGCGCCATTCTTGTCCATATTCTGTGGGGTGGGTGGGGTGTTGCAAATGAAAAAAAAATGTTGCTTAGGTTCCCTTCCATAACATGATTTTGAGTTGATGCAGTCAGGTAAATGGAACAACCAAAAAGCCATGGTGGAAAGGCAAAGAACAAATTTACTTACTTTCCTCTCTCCAGGGAGCAGGCCACGGGAATGCTTGGGTGGAGATGCACAAGTGGGAATATTTTTCCCCTTTGGCTCAGTCTTTGCTAGCAGGGCTCCTCTTAACACCAGTGATGTGATCTCCCTGTGGTTTTTGTGATCTCTGAGCTTTGATCTTCTCTCTCCCAAAATAGGGAGTTCAACCATGTCCGTGAGAGGGCCGCCAAGTCTCTCCAAACACTGGCATTGTCTCCACAGAAAGATTCTATTTCTCCAAACACAGGATAAAACAGTGTTAGGCATGCTTTTTAGTGTTTCCCACACTGATATGCTCCAGGCCTGGGCATTCCCAGCTGCAAGGTCACTTCAGCAAACATACAATCATCCTCCTAATTCTTCTGCTTTTACCCTTTCTCCCAACCCAAACAATTTCTAATGAAATCTGCTTACACAGAGGCATCACCACTGTGACAAATGTGCTCAGTGTTGGGCAGCACTGAGACCCTTTTGGGCTGGAGTTGACTCAGCCAGACGTGGTGGGAGACACTCGGCTCTTTAAAGTCACAGAGTCCATTCCTTCAGCCTTCTGCCCCCGCTTCCAAGTCTTCCAACTATTACACAAAGGGAGAGGATCCATCACAGTGTGAAGCAAAATTTTAAGAGCAAAGTATTACCAAAGTGTTACTTCAGCGAACTACCTTAGCTCAAGCCTCAAGTTTTTTTACACCTTATTTTTTCTTCCCTGTCCACTTCAGAAGGTGGTGTGATAGAGTGGCTGTAGAGAAGTGGACATCCATCCAGGGTCAACCCTACACAGCGGGTAATAACAACCAAGGACTGTCAGTAAAGAATATTTCTCAGTAGTGAGAAATCCCAGCATGCAGCTTGAGAAGGGAACTAGGCAGTTAGGGAAGCACTTTTCTGGGAGAAGCATTCTTGCTGTGGATCCTGGAAAGAAGCAAAACACAACACAGGGGCAGAGCAGGAATGAGGTGGAGAAAGGGGCATGGACTGTTGACCAAGTAGGCTGACCCAGTAAGGAGAAATCAAGATGCAACATGGGCCTGCATGGAATGCCACCAGACCATGATTCCAGCGTTCTGCCTAATCTGATGTTTTTATATCCCGGAAATTCTTGGACCTCTCCTCCTGGCCCTACCAGAAGACATCAAAGAGGAATGCAAAGGGCAGAAGCCAGGAAATGGAAATGCAGCAATTCAAGAAACCAGGATACAGCCCCTACCCATTAACTGGGATGGTGCACATTTGACATGAGCTGGTCAGAAAATTATGGCTTCCACTAAGGAGCCTCTGGGCCTGAGGCAGGCCAGGACTGCTATAAAAGGCAGACCAAGTCTCTGCTCTCTCATCCACTTCTCTCACCTCCTCCTCCTCAGGAATCAGGTGAGTGGGAAACCTCTTCTCCTGCTGCTGCTTCAAGAGCAGCTCTTGCCTAGCTGAAGGTCTCAGAATTGAGGGGCTGTTGGAGCCAAGGCCTAAGAGCTGCTTGTGCTGGGAGAGGGCAGGGGAGAGGAGGTCTTGTTCAGACACAGAGAGGATGGGACTGGGCTGAGAACACTCCTGGGCTTTGAGCTGGGCAGTGCAGTGGGAGCCAGGAGGTGCCTTGGCTGCAGGGGGCCCTGGGCTTTGAGTTGGGCAGTGCAGTGGGGGCCAGGAGGTGCCTTGGCTGCAGGGGGTTTGGGTGCAGTGCTGCTTCTCACTCTGTGCTTGTCCCTGCCCTTTTTGCCAGGTGCACCTGTGAGCCCCAGCCATGTCCTGCTGCAAGCCCTGCGACCCTTGCTGCCAGCCCTGCGGCCCCTGCCCGCTGGCCAGCAGCTGCACTGAGTGCTGTGTCACGCAGTGCCAGAGCTCCCATGTTGCCATTCAGCCGCCTGCTGTGCTGGTGACCCTGCCCGGCGCCATCCTCAGCTCCTCCCCACAGAACACCGCCGTGGGATCCTCCACCTCTGCTGCTGTTGGCAGCATCCTCAGCTCTCAGGGAGTGCCCATCAGCTCTGGGGGCTTTGACATCTCCTGCATCACCAACTGCTTTGGTGGCAGCAGATGCCGTCCCTGCTAAATCTGCTGGCATCATGCTTGGGAAAGAATCTTCAAGCCCTTAGAACCTGGCACTGCCAGGAGATAGTGCTTAGGGATATTTTCTTTACAGCTTCATGGCATTGTTCCATTGTTTTACTTTTCTCTTTCTTTCCTTTGCTCCCGATATCTCCCCAGGCCTGCCTAATGGAGGCATGTTGTCTTCCCTCCCTCATTAGGACAGTCTGATCTACACCCTAGAGAAGCTCCGCTGCATCTTAATGGCTGCTCCTGGTGCTCTCTTTATGCTACCTCTTTTTCTTCTTTTGACTCATTAAATTCATTGCAGAACTAAGCCTTGGCCTCCGAGCTCTCCTTCTTTCCACAGACAGTCTTCTACTCTGCTCGGGATAAAAGGTGGAAAAGCTGAGGGTGGGAGTTCCTGCAGTTTATTTTACCTTGTGCCTTTTTGCCTTGGAGCTGAGGAAAACATACCTGGGTTCTGCACAGTCAATGGCCATCAGGAACATCAAGGCTCCAAAGGATAACAGGAGTCCATTGGTGTGTGAATTGATATGTCCATGTCACCAAACCACAGCTGAAATACAAAGAGTAGATTTATTTCATTACCTCATTAACTCAAGGCTCCCAAGGCACTGCCAGGCTGCAGAGACATATAAGAGAGGAACAGTGGCACCATTAGGGTCAGTCCAATCCTGGCGGGTCACTGCCTCTCCCAGTATCTCAAGGGGCCTCACGCACATGCAGTTTATCACAATGCTCTGCTTTTATGTCCTTAGAGCTTTTTCATCTCTCACTCTCCCAGCAGGAGGCTCAAGACTGTCTGTGAGAGATGCTTCTGAAAGTTCTGACAGCTTTTATATTATCTCTCAAAAGAGAGACAGGATAATCAGCAGTAAATATGTGAAGTTTCCCACATGGATGTTCTCAGCCTCCCCACATACCAGGTCACTTTGTGCAAATCTATCACCCTGCTCTCCAAGTCTTTCCATTTCAACCTTTTCCTCCCAACACCTGGGAAACAGCAATGTGTGGAAACAGCCCACAACTTCATCCCTACCTTCTCCTCCCCTCCATTACCCAGTCTAGGGTCCACAGCCTGCACACAGCAGCACAGGCAGATGAGGAACACATCTCAATCTCACAGGGGCCCTCAGCTCATGCAGTGCCCATCTCTGTCCTAAGATGCAGTGCTGAGATATTTCAGAAGTTAGAATTCCAATCAGCCATACTCAGGATGCACAGTAGTAAATTACTTAAGGTTGAGTTTGTGCAGAAGACGTAGGGCTTCACTGTTAATTCACATTTCTGCCATGTATGGATAGATGTAATCTCTGTCCATCAATGCCTTCCCAACAGAAGCCTTTGACAAAACCCATGCCCAAGGGGGACAGCAAGACAGACAAAGGAAGATGGACCTTGGTGAAGACAGGGTCTGCCATGGACAGCCCACAGATCACAGAGTCATCAAAGGCTTTCGGTTAAACAATCTTGTCCCACCCGCTGCCATCCCAGACCCAGCTGCTTAAAGCCCCACTGTCACCCAAAACCGGGAAATAAACTCTCCAACCAATTTCCTGCATCAGAAAGCTGACATTATTTTATTACAGAGCTGGATGCATGGGGATGTCTCCTCTAAGCATGCCCTCGAACCTAACAGACCAGGCTGTATTCTGAAAACTAATATATATTCATCACTTGTCTGAATACGTGTGCGTATGTTAATTCTGTCCATGGACTTCTTT
>NW_024367808.1:15084-19567 GCF_014805655.1 Passer montanus
TTTATGTCCTTAGAGCTTTTTGATCTCTCACTCTCCCAGCAGGAGGCTCAAGACTGTCTGTGAGAGATGCTTCTGAAAGTTCTGACAGCTTTTATATTATCTCTCAAAAGAGAGACAGGATAATCAGCAGTAAATATGTGAAGTTTCCCACATGGATGTTCTCAGCCTCCCCACCTACCAGGTCACTTTGTGCAAATCTATCACCCTGCTCTCCAAGTCTTTCCATTTCAACCTTTTCCTCCCAACACCTGGGAAACAGCAATGTGTGGAAACAGCCCACAACTTCATCCCTACCTTCTCCTCCCCTCCATTACCCAGTCTAGGGTCCACGGCCTGCACACAGCAGCACAGGCAGATGAGGAACACATCTCAATCTCACAGGGGCCCTCAGCTCATGCAGTGCCCATCTCTGTCCTAAGATGCAGTGCTGAGATATTTCAGAAGTTAGAATTCCAATCAGCCATACTCAGGATGCACAGTAGTAAATTACTTAAGGTTGAGTTTGTGCAGAAGACGTAGGGCTTCACTGTTAATTCACATTTCTGCCATGTATGGATAGATGTAATCTCTGTCCATCAATGCCTTCCCAACAGAAGCCTTTGACAAAACCCATGCCCAAGGGGGACTGCCAGACAGACAAAGGAAGATGGACCCTGGTGAAGACAGGGTCTGCCATGGATAGCCCACAGATCACAGAGTCATCAAAGGCTTTCGGTTAGACAGTCTTGTCCCACTCGCTGCCATCCCCAGACCCAGCTGCTCAAAGCCCCACTGTCACCAAAAACTGGGAAATAAACTCTCCAACCAATTTCCTGCATCAAGAAGCTGACATTACTTTATTAGAGAGCTGGATGCATGGGGATGTCTCCTCTAAGCGTGCCCACTAACCTAATAGGCAAGGCTGTATTCTGAAAACTAGTACATATTCATCACTTTTTTGAATACATGCACATAGGTTAAATATTTCCATCAACTTGTTTGGATATGGTTCCAGATCTTCTGATGAATCTTTTCTTTTTGAGAGTATCCCAAATATGTAGTCAGGTCATAAAGTATTACTCCATCATTCTTCACTCTGACACACAATCCTTGTACTCAAAAGTAGGATTGTGACCGCAGACTGTGGCCACCGGGTAGAAAGTCACCAGCTAGCACACTTCCTGTGGCCACAGGGCACGCATGAAAGTGACCGCCCCCAGATCTCGCCTGAGACCTCTGCAAGTGATGGTGGTTGCAGGGAGTTTGTGGCTCCCTGCAGCAGGCTGTGGCGTGGGTAGCACAGCAGGGAAACCGGGTATGAGGAACCGAGACAAAGGAAATTGGGAGAGATTACTCGTATTAATCCAAGGAAGGTTTATTCCCGGGAGGGTCAGAGAAAATAGGTCTGATTAGCATTTTTAAAGAGGGGATGGTACAAGGGGTGGATACAACTCTCATGCAATGAGGGACTCTTAGGGGAGGATTACATCATTAAACAAATCCAATAGGGATTATTCAGGGGAGGGAAGAAGACTTACAAGCCAATCAACCATCGAGACAGAGCTAACTGTCACAGAACATTTGAGAACAAAAGGGGAGTGACAAGAATGATTGACAAGAGTAAGGGGCAGGACAACTGAGACTGACAAGGGCTTATTAGGGAATGAGGGGAGGAGCAGGGAGACTGACACACTGATGGGCAGACAAGATGTCAGAAAATTTTGTGGTAAATAACTTAGGACTTAACCATTAGAGGGAACAAAATGGGGTATATGGGAGAAACCATTACAACTGACCAACATAGAAGGTCTAACTTTCATATTAAAACAACTGTAAAAACACCAACTACCACATAGGATATTGGCTACTCCATATTAATCACCAATATAAGAAAATGAGGAAGCATTAGGCCACATTAATCTCTGGTATTTGTACTAAGCACTGCCTGCTGCAAAACTAAGCATTAACTATGAATATAGGGATCATACACTAGGTGTTAGGTCAAAAGAATTTTCCAACATCTTCCCCCACTGCAGCAAAAACTTTCTGAAGAAACAGAACTTGTTCCATAGCAAATCTCCACTTTGAGACTTTAATATAATTTCTTTAAAGTGCCATATCCAGTTATTATATTGACCAAGTCTGCACAGCAGTAAGCAGTGAATTAAACAACAATTGATTAAGGTCATGAGTATCACATCACATCACATCACATCACATCACATCACATCACATCACATCACATCACAGTAACTACAACAGGTTGTTTCAACTATCCTAACCATCTGGAAATGAGAAATTACCCACCCACTAAAACAGCCAAGAGAAATCCAGTCATTCTCTGTCTATAGCACTTGTGGCTAGTTTCTTTAGTTGTTTCTTTCTTTTCTATTAGTCAGGACTTATGGGAAAGATTGAACCAACACATCCCATTAAATTCTTCACATCCTGATTGTGTCTCAACACCAAGTCGTCAATTGCTGCTCAGTTTCCAAGGGCAGCTTCTCTGATTTGTGTCATTTCTGTACTTAGGGCTCTTAATGCTTGTGAAGTGTAATTTACATCTTTAACTAAAGCACACATTGTTTTCTTTATGGTGTGATAGTTCACAGCTACCCTGAGTCCAGGTGTTCAAAAGGCAGCAGTGACCAGCTCACTGTAACTATAAAGGGTAACTTGAGGATCACTGTCCTCTGTCAACTGATAAGATGAACACTTTTCTCTTTCATGTTTCAAACCTTCTTGGTCAAGTAGTAGAGGAGTTAATCTACCATAAGCACGGGGTTCTCCTGTTCTCCAACAGAAATATTGGCCAGAACATATGAGTAGGCCAGTCAGCCGCACAGCAAAACCCATCCTAGAGGTAACTTTGTGTGCTCCCAGGCATAAGAGATTTGTTCTGTGCTATTGCATTTTAAGGTAGGCTGCAGCTGTGCAAGATGTTAACATTTAGAGGAGCAGTTGACAAATGTTATACACTGCTTTTCTCTGCACAGCCTGATTGTGGCAAGCGCTGATCCCAACTTGTGAATCACGTCAGTCCTGCATGTCTGGAACAGCAGTTTGGCCCTGCCAGTACTGAAGAAATATACAGATTTCAAAAGGGTGTCATGTCTTTGACCACACTCATGGACCAGGTAATGGAGAGGAGGAGAAGGAAGGGATGAGGTTGTGGACTATTACTCCCAAAGTGAAGATTGTTTCTCATATTCACTGCTGCCACTCTTTGCGTCCAAGATCTCCCTGATGGCCATTGGCTGCAGAATAGCCAGGGATGTCTTCATCAACTACAAGAGAAAGGACACAAAGTAAAATCCCACCCACAGTTTCTCAACCTTTTTCACTGAGTAGACTGGAAGTGTTGCCACAGAATAAAGGATGACTTGGAGGCCGAGGTCTGGATGCACAACACTAATGAGTCTAAAGAAGAAGGGGAGGTGGCTCACAAATGGAGCCAGGAGCAGCCACTAAGATGCAGTGGAGCTCCTGCAGGGTGTCCATCTGACTCTCATGCCGAGGGAGAGAGGGCAACACATCCCCACTACACAGGCCTGGGGACATATAGAGAACAGGAGGTAATAAGGAGCAGAGTAGAAGATGGAAAGAACATCAAAAGCTCTGACATGTCCCCTCACGTTGCAGTTATTAGGCTTGTGAGCAAGAAGCACAAGAGCGGTGCCCATTTCCTGAAAACTTTGTCATAAACAATCCAATCAGAAATGACCTAAGTGAACATCACCTGGCCACAAGGGATGCCACCAGCCCTTGATCAGAGCGTTCTGCCTGTGCTGACATTTTCTGCCTCGGAAATCACTGACCATCTCATCACAGCAATTACACAAAGAGACCTTCATATAGGAAGTCATATGGCAGAAGCCAGGAAATGAAAAGGCAGCAATGCAGGAAAACAGGACACAGTCCAATTATTGGCTTGGATGGTTAGCATTTGCCATGAGCTGGTCACAAAATAACCACTTCCACAAAGGAGCCTCTGAGCCTGAGGCAGGGCAAGACTGCTATAAAAGGGAGCCGAAGTCTCTGCTCTCTCATCCACTTCTCTCACCTCCTCCTCCTCAGGAATCAGGTGAGTGCAAAGCCCCTTCTCCTCCTCCTCCTGCTGCTGCTTCAAGAGCAGCTCTTGCCTGGCTGAAGGTCTCAGAATTGAGGGGCTGTTGGAGCTCAGGGCTGGGAGCTGCTTGTGCTGGGAGAGGGCAGGGGAGAGAAGGTCTTGTGCATACAGAGAGAGGCTGGGACTGGGCTGAGAACACTCCTGGGCTTTGAGCTGGGCCAGGAGGTGCCTTGGCTGCAGGGTGTTTGGGTGCAGTGCTGCTTCTCATGTGTCCTCACTTTGTGCTTCTCCCTGCCCTTTTTGCCAGGTGCACCTGTGAGCCCCAGCCATGTCCTGCTGCAAGCCCTGCGACCCTTGCTGCCAGCCCTGCGGCCCCTGCCCGCTGGCCAGCAGCTGCACTGAGTGCTGTGTCACGCAGTGCCAGAGCTCCCACGT
>NW_024367808.1:20189-70678 GCF_014805655.1 Passer montanus
TTTCTCCCTCTCCATGTAACAGAAATGGAGAGTGCAGGAGGCAGAAGCTGATTTCAGTGCTAGTTCTCGGCCAGCTTGAAGCCATGACCACTCAGCTGAAGATTCCATACAAAATGCCATTCCTGATGTCAAAGGAAACATCGCTCTCTCTGACATCACGAACACTCCAGGGAACAGTCCTGCTGCTCTGACCTGCACATGGCCTCAGGAGTGTCACCCAAGCACAGAATGATGCACTTGTACACAAACACGCCTGCATGGAATAATGCAGAGATCTGTGTGGTCCCAGAAAGTCAGCAAAGAGTCAGGAACAGACAGCAAAGATGTGCAGTTCTGGGAACTCTGCTGACGAGATACTGGGGACAAGTGTGCCAGAAAATCACTCAGGCGTCCTGGACAAGGATCAGGCCCCAAAAACCTCTTGGTATTTCCAGGGGAGCCACAGACAGTGCACAGAAAGACGACAAGCCAAATTACCCCAACATCATTTTTTCTATGAGCACTGTTAAAGAAGCAACAGGGTCCAACCCTCCCACCAGATGCAGTGCTATGTGCAATACTGAGTGACCATCACGGAGAGAAGGAAAAAGTAACAGAAAATTATGTGTCATGACCACTCACATAGTAGGTCCTTGGGCATTGGGGCAAGAAGCACGAGACTGACGCCCATTTCATGGCATCTTGGACAAAACCAAACCCACAGGAATGACACAGGTGAACACATTTGTCCACAGAGAATGCTGCCAGCTGATGGTCTGAGCATTCTAAATGCACTCAGCATTGGTTTTGCCCAGGAAATCCTTGAATCTCTCATCCCAGCGCTTACAGAAATGACCCTTCATGTAGGAAAGCCCAGAGAATTAGCCAGGAAATGAAAAGGCAGCACTACAGGAAACCAGGACACTGCCCCTATCATTAACTGGCATGGTGCACATTTGACACGAGCTGGTCAGAAAATTATGGCTTCCACTAAGGAGCCTCTGGGCCTGAGGCAAGGCAGGACTGCTATAAAAGGCAGCCCAAGTTTCTGCTCTCTCATCCACTTCTCTCACCTCCTCCTCCTCAGGAATCAGGTGAGTGCAAAGCCCCTTCTCCTCCTCCTCCTGCTGCTGCTTCAAGAGCAGCTCTTGCCTGGCTGAAGGTCTCAGAATTGAGGGGCTGTTGGAGCTCAGGGCTGGGAGCTGCTTGTGCTGGGAGAGGGCAGGGGAGAGAAGGTCTTGTGCATACAGAGAGAGGCTGGGACTGGGCTGAGAACACTCCTGGGCTTTGAGCTGGGCCAGGAGGTGCCTTGGCTGCAGGGTGTTTGGGTGCAGTGCTGCTTCTCATGTGTCCTCACTTTGTGCTTCTCCCTGCCCTTTTTGCCAGGTGCACCTGTGAGCCCCAGCCATGTCCTGCTGCAAGCCCTGCGACCCTTGCTGCCAGCCCTGTGGCCCCTGCCCTCTGGCCAGCAGCTGCAATGAGTGCTGTGTCACGCAGTGCCAGAGCTCCCATGTCGTCATCGAGCCCTCCCCTGTGCTGGTGACCCTGCCCGGCCCCATCCTCAGCTCCTTCCCACAGAACACCGCCGTGGGATCCTCCACCTCTGCTGCTGTTGGCAACATCCTCAGCTCTCAGGGAGTGCCCATCAGCTCTGGGGGCTTTGACATCTCCTGCATCACCAACTGCTTTGGTGGCAGCAGATGCCGTCCCTGCTAAATCTACTGGCAACATCCTCGGGCAAGAACATCCACAACCTCAGGACCTGATTCTGAGCAGGAGATAGAGCTTTGGGACATTGTAATTAGAGTTTCAAGCTGCTGTCCCCTTCTTCTCCTGTCTCCTCTTCTTCTCTTTCTTTTGCTATCTGTGTCTCCCCAGACCAACATGGGAGAACTTGTTGCCCTTCCTCTTCCTCCCTCTTTAGAGTGGGCAGATGGACAACCTGCAGGAACTCTACTGCATCTTATTGGTCTTCCAAGTGGTCTTTGTGAGGCACCTCCTTTTCTTCTCTAGACTTAATAAAGTTGTTTTGCAACCAAGCCATGGCCTCCAAAACCTCCTTCTTTCCACGGGAACTCTTCTGGTCAACGCAAGGAAAAAGTTGGAGAAAACAAGTTTTGTGACTCCCTGCAGTGAACTTCACTTCTTGCCTTTTCTTTTGGAGCTGTCAAAATCTTCCCTGTCTACCCCACAGAGAATGGTCTTCAGGGAAACCCTGGCTTTGAACAGTCGCAGCAATAGAGATGGGAAACAAAGTTCTGGGGACAGCCCACAACCTCACCTCTACCTTCTCCTCCCCTCCATCATATGGTCTACAGGTCAGCACAGATGGTCAAAGACAGATGAAATATGCAACCCATACACTTCTTCATCACCTGGCTGCCTTCCAGACATACAAGGCTGAGGTGAATCACAAGGTGATATCAATATCTGCCATATTCAGGCTACGCAGTCGCAGTCCCCATTCCTGTGAACCAAACACCCCATGGGCTACTGCCTGGCTGGGCTCTTGGTCTTGCTTGGAGAAAGGCTTCTTCATTTTTGGGGTCTCTTTTTGTTTTTGTTCCCTTGTCTCAGAGAGACTACAGATAGCACTTTTGAGCTACCTGGAGGTGAATTGCACAGGTGCTGCCAGTCTCTGCAGGCAGCCATGCTCCAGCAAGCTGGTCAAGATGGATTAGCCCCCACTCCAGGAAAGAAGAATATGGAAACAGAGACTCTTTCTCTTTCATGGCACCTTTTTCTTTTCTTCACCTTCTTCTCCCTTTTCTTCACCAGTTGGTAAAGGTGGGATCTTGGCTTTGAAGGTAGTTACTTTTGATTTACAACTGTAGCCACTTTTAAAGACTGAATTTCGCATTAGAAACTTTTTTGAAATTAACTTCAAAAACTTTGCCAGGAGCGAAAAAGCGAGCAAGTTCCTGGGGTCAGACCACCCTATGCTGTTGTGGACAGACCTGTCCTTTCCCTTCCACCACAAGCACAGTTCAGAGGACAGCAGCAGCATCGGGGGAGCCCCATGAATGGCAGGAGGAAGCAGCAGCAGCGCAGACCCCACCTAAGCTGGCAAGTCTTCATCAGCCACTAGAACTGCTCTACAGGTTCTTGCCTTTCCCAGCAGGACTTACCATTATCTTGTCCCTTTTTTCCCTGGACCATATGGTCCCCTGTCATCTTGGAAGGAAAGGGTGTGATGTCATCTTCCCCTTGTCCCTCAAGCCATGCAGACACCTTGGGCAGGATATTTCTGGAATTTCATGTTTCTTTTGGTTCCCATGGGGTTTTTTGAGGTTCAGCAATTTTGTATCTAGCAGTAATTTACAGCTATTTTTTGCCTGTTCTGTTCGTTAGTAAACTGTTTGGGCTTTTTTCATTTATACATATTCATATTTTGTTCTTTATTGGTAGAAAGGGGTTTATTGGAATTAAGATTACTTATTTTAGATTGCCCACTCTTTAAATTATCTCAAACCAAGAAAACCCCCATCAGTGAAATTTAAAAAACCATCTCTGTTCCATTTTCTTTGGGACAATTGCAAAGTTTCCCTGGTAACTTAACCAGTTCTGTTGCAGAATTACTGAGTTACTGAGTACTCTGCCTCCTGATAAATGAATTTTGTCTTTACAAGCAGGCAGAGCATGGTGAAAGGAAGTGAAGGAGAGTTGGATTTCCTGACTCAAACCCCTTGTCTGGAGAGTGGAGTGAAGTGATAACAGGCTCAGGGAGTTCTGATTCCCTCTCTGCCTCCTCAGTTTTTACAGGTGGACGGGAGTTAAGTGTGCAGGGAGGGTTTGGTTTTGCTGCATTAAACTCACAAGGGCTGAGGACTGTGACATCATGTTTGAGGTCCACCTTTTCCTCAGGGCTGAAAAACTCTAATTAATTCTCTACACCTTCCCCAACAGCGTTAATTTGCAACTCTAAAGCTCTTCGGCTTTGGACAAGTTTGTTTAACTGGTTTTTCAGGTTTTGGGCTAGCTTCTTCTGGGCATTCCATTCTCAATCTGCCCTGAAGTGGGCTATTGTTTCAGCCCCTAAGGATATTTGCAACTCAATCAGATCTTTCTGTTGCTGCTCCACAACATATTTCTCTTTGAGTTCAGCCTCTAGGGGAATGGATACCAGGCCTTTTCCCTTGCTGGAGTTTCCCCCATCTTTTGCCAAAGTTCCAGTTTTCTCTGCAACTAACTGCAAATTTTGCCAATTTTCCTTAGCCCACATTCCTCTTTATGAAGTTGGACAATGTTTATAAGCTTTTAGCAATTCTATCAGTGGATGTGAGAAACAAGGTTCACTCTTTCAAATTTTTTTAAGTTTAGTAAGGGAGAAAAGGGACAGTACCTAGTGCTGAGGTGCTTGGCAAACTGCCAGGAGCAGGGCATTAGCTTAAAACAATTTGCTTACATACTTTTTCATTACATTGGTTAAATGCATATTCATGGGGATTGTACATATTCAAACATTCATGTGGGTTTACATGTTCCGGGAATTTTTTTGCTTGGCTCAACTTTTGACTCGTCTTTATGCCATCCTGTAGATGAAATTCATATATTTCATTTCTTCTCGAAGCTCTGTTCCATTGTTTGGACAGTATTAAATCTTTCCTTGCATTTTTCTCTTGGTATTTATTCTCATGGTTCTTTTCACTGTTATCATTCAGATAAGGTACTCCACTGTTATCATTCAGATAAAGTACTCCACTCAGATAAAGTACATTGAATCAACATAGCTCTTAACATCAATAAAGGCATTTAACATTAACACATAGTCTGTTTTAATACTTTGCAAAAGGACTAAGCTATATATAAGCTACATACTGCATACAAAACCTGACAGATTGTACTATATTAAAGCAGTTAAGAGCAGTTACAAATCGTGGTATATTGAAATCTTTGTGATTAATAATAATTTGGAAAAGCCAATATATAAATGCAAAAGCCAGCAATTACATAGTTATTTGTAACAGTGGAGAACAGGTCAGATCAGGTTTTTACCCAGTATTCTATGATGGTTTTGCTGGAGAGTATCGGTTTTGAGCAAAAATTAATTTCTCATTTTTTTGCAAAGAGCAGTTCTCTCTGTATAAAATACCTCTTCATCACCTCACCTGCTCACTGTGCCAATTAAAATGTAAGTCCCCCAAAATCTCGTTCAGTGTGACACTTAAAAGAGTTTTGGTTTTTCATGTACTCTGAATGAAACACACAGGAGAAACACCAAGAAGATATTCTCAAGAGGTCACAAAAACCAAGAAACCCTTTAGTGGCAATTTTAGAAAAGCAAAGAACTTTGACAAAAGGTTTCAAGCAGCATCCAATCAACACAAAGCACTTCTCAAATCTAATCAATTTAACAGACTCTAAACCCATCTGATTTTAAGTTACTCAAAATTCTGAGAAGTGAATTATTAGAAGAATGGAGAAAGCTAGAAAGACAGAAAATGAATAGAAAGTAAAAAACACAGCTACTATTCCTGGTTCCAATGGTGTTCAGCCTATAGAAATTCCAAGAACAGGTCCTTGCCTTGTGTCTCAGGTTGAATATCCTTTGACTTTTCTGGGTCCTGGTGGGATTTCCAGCCATCTTGCATAACTTGGGACTGATCATCACTGAACCAATGGATTTTTATGGGTTTTGACTGTATGAAGTTTGTGAAAAATCTGGTAAAATTCATTTGTCATGGAATAATTTTCTCTGCACACCGAGGCTGTTTTACAAAATTATTTCTGTTGCACATCCTGGCCAGAACAATATCCTGGCCAGAATAAAGTAATATCTTCATTCTCTAGCACTAAAAGTGTTGTTGGAGGGTTTGTATTTTTCCTGCAGCTTCAGTGAGAGTAAGGTCAAGATATGTGTTTGTCTTGCGTCTCACAAGATTAAATACCCTTTCACTTTTCTGTGTCCTAGTCGGACTTCCAGCCATCTGGCACTCTGGGGATAGTTTGGGTGGCAGGGGTAGGGTGTGGAGCATTGCCTCTGGTTTTCCAGGGAT
Source organism: Passer montanus (assembly GCF_014805655.1). Taxonomy (NCBI): domain Eukaryota; kingdom Metazoa; phylum Chordata; class Aves; order Passeriformes; family Passeridae; genus Passer; species Passer montanus. The sequence continues at coordinate 26,165 of NW_024367808.1, forward strand.
TGCTAGACTCTGAAGGGCTGGGATACAAGTCGAGGCAATGGAGTGCATGGAGTAGGATATCGCCTCACCAGGGCAGAGCCCAAGCTGCCCCTTCCTCCACGCAAAATCACATTAAATACTTCAAGCCAGCAATTCTTCCAGTCTCTCCCTTATGGGGCTGGGAACGTCCTGATCTAGATAAAAGCACCTGTGATTCTGGCACCTGGGTGGACTTAGATTTTCTGTATGATCCATTCTAACCCAAACCATTCTATGACATCATGATCTGTGGGCTGTCTCTGGCAGACCATTTGTTCACCAAGTCCATCATCCTTTACCTGATACTCTTGGGCACTGGTTTGGTCAAAAGGGAAGATGATGCTCAGATAACATCCATCCATAAATGGAAGAAATGTGAACCTTTAGTGAAGCATTAAGTCATTTGCAAGAACTCAACCAAAAGTCATTTACCACTGCATACCCTGAGTATGGCTGATACGAATCCCAACTTGTGAATTTTCTCAGCCCTGCATTATCTGTTATTAGCTTTGCCTGCCTGTGCTGAGGGAGTGCATCTTATCTGCCTGTGCTTCTGTTTGCATGCCATGGAGCCTCAACCAGGTAAGCAAGAGGCGGAGAAGGAAGAGATGAGGCTGTGGGCTGGTCCCAGACATTGCTGTTTCCCTTCCCCATTCCTGCCACCCTTTGGAGGGAGTGTCTCAGCCTTTGGCTGCTGAGAAGCTATGGATGACTTTGTCAGCTTCAAGGGAAAAGGCACAAAGGAAAATCTACAGGGAATCTCACCATTTTCTTTCTTCTGCTATTTTCCCTGAGCAGACTGAATGAGTTGTTACAGAATGAAGGAGGACTCAGAGGCCCATACTTGAATGCAAAAAAGCTTTATTGAGTATAGAGGAAAAAAATACTCAGAGTGGCTCAGAGAGGGCACCAGGAGCAGCCACTAAGATGCCGTGGGGGTGTCCCTCTGCTTGGCCTGCAGAGGGAGGGGAGGGCAACAGCTCTCCACTAGACTGGCTTGAGGAGACATGGAGAGCAAATGAAAGAGCAAAAGGAGAGAGGAGAATGGGACAATGGCTTGACATTCTAATTAGAATGTCCCAAAGCTCTATCTCCTGACCAGGACAGGTGCTGAGGTCATGGAGGTTCTTGCCCAAGGATGTTGCCAGCCGATTTAGCAGGGACGGCATCTGCTGCCACCAAAGCGGCTGGTGATGCAGGAGAGGTCAAAGCCACCAGAATTGATGGGCACTCCATCACAGCTGAGGATGCTGCCAACAGCAGCAGAGGTGGAGGATCCCACCACAGTGTTCTGTGGGAAGGAGCTGAGGATGGGCCCAGGCAGGGTCACCACCACGGGTGAGGGCTCGATGACCACGTGGGAGTCCTGGCACTGCCTGACACAGCACTCATTGCAGCTGTTGGCCAGCGGGGTGGGGCCACAGGGCTGGCAGCAAGGGTTGCAGGGCTGGCAGGACATGGCTCGGGGTCACAGATGCACCTAGGATGGAAGGCAGGGAGAAGCAGAATGTGAGGACACATGAGAAGCAGCACTGCACCCAAACCCCCTGCAGCCACGGCACCTCCTGGCCCACATTGCACTGCCCAGCTCAAGTCCAGGAGCCACCGCAGCCAAGTCCCAGCCTCTCTCTGTCTGCACAAGACCTTCTCTCCCCTGCCCTCTCCCAGCACAAGCAGCTCCCAGCCCTGTGCTCCAACAGCCCCTCTCAGCTGAGAGCTCCAGCCAGGCAACAGCTGCTCTTGAAGGAAGGAAGAGAAGAGGTTTCCCACTCACCTGATTCCAGAGGAGGAGAAGGTGAGAGAAGTGGATGAGAGAGCAGAGACTTGGGCTGCCTTTTATAGCAGTCTTGCCCTGCCTCAGGCCCAGAGGCACCTTAGTGGAAGTCATAATTTTCTGACCAGCTCATTTCAAATGCAAACTATCCCAGCTAATAATGGGGCTGTGTCCTGTTTTCCTGCACTGCTCCCTTTTCATTTCCTAGTGCATTCCACGTGCTTTCTTTTATGCAAACTTCTGTAAGTGTCAAGATGAGAGGTTCAAGAACTTTAGGGCAAAAAGACATTAGCACAGGCACAATGCACAGATCAAGGGCTGGCAGCATCCCCTGTGGGCAGGTGATGTGAGCCTGTTTCATGCCTGTAGATTTGTTTATGGCAAAGTTGTCAGGAAAGGGGCACCACTTTTGTGCTTCTCACCTTCATGCACAAGATCTCCATTGTTTGGGCACATGACAGAGCTTTAGGTTGCTATTTCCCTCTTCCACTTTTCTCTTTCTTTTGCTTTCTTTATCTCCCCCGGCCAGGCTAGTGAGGACATGTTGCCCTCCCTCCTTCCACAGGAGAGGCTGATGGACAACCTGCAGGATCTCCACTGCATCTTAGTGTCTGCCCATCATATTCCATGTGGGAACTGTTCCAGTCTGCTCAGGAAAAAAGATAGAGGAAGAAGAGGGTGGGAGTACCTGCAGTGAATTTTACTTTGTGCCTTTTCCCTTCGAGCTGATGAAGAAATCCCCTGCTACTCTACAGCCAATGGCAATTAGACCACCAATCCAAAAGGTACTGGTAGTGAGGATAGAAAAAAACAGTGCCTGGGAACAGCCCACAGCTTCATCTCTTCCTTTTCTTCTGTTCTGTTGCCTGGTGTACATGGCCAGCACACAGCAACAGATATGGAGGCAGCGACCTCATACCTCCTTTAATGGATGGCTAAAGGGCCCAGCTGTTATATTCAGTTCTCAGATATTTCACAAGTTGGAATTGGTATCAAGCATGCTTAAGCTATGCAAGTGCTGTGGTTTGACACTGGCCCAACACCACACACTCAGAAAAGTCACTCGCTCAGCCTCCCCTGCTACAGCTGGGCAGTGGAGAGGGGAAAAAAATATAACAAAGGATTTATGAGTGAGATAAGAACCAGGAGAAAACACCTCAAGGGCAAAACAGGCTCAACTTAAAATTGCAAAATGACTTTATTACTACCAGAATCAGAGGAGGATAATGAAAAGCAAAACAATCCCTTTAAACACCCTTTCCCCCCCGCCAGCCCCTCTCTCCTTCCCACCAACAGTGAATGGAGACAGGACATGGGGGTTTTTGGGTGAGTTCATCACCAAGATTTTCTTCTGCTGCTCCTGAAGAGGAGTCTAGAGAGACAGTTTTCCACTAACTTCTCTGGTGTGGGTCCATTCTCACAAGCAGCAGCCCTACCGCACCAGCTGCAATGGGAGTCCCTCCCATGGGCAGACAGTCCTCCCAAAACTGCTGCAACATGGGCCTATCTTTCCACGGGGTGCACTTTCCATGGACAGACTGCTCCAGCCTGGAAGCAGGACCCCCTCTCTCTTCGAGGCCTCCCACTGGATCACAGCGTCCTCCAGGCATCCAGCAAGGGCACCTTCTCCACGAGCTGTGGGTGGATCTCTGCATTCCCTGTGGATCCCCATGGGCTGTGGGTGGATCTCTGCATTCCCCAGGGATCCCCATGGGCTGTGGGTGGATCTCTGCATTCCCTGTTGATCCCCATGGGCTGTGGGTGGATCTCTGCATTCCCTGTGGATCCCCATGGGCTGCGGGTAGATCTCTGCATTCCCTGTGGATCCCCATGGGCTGAGGGTAGATCTCTGCATTCCCTGTGGATCCCCGTGGGGTGTGGCTGGATCTCTGCATTCCCTGTGGATCCCCATGGGCTGTGGGTGGATCTCTGCATGCCCCATGCATCCATGGGCTGTGGGCTGATCTCTCCATCCCCTGTGGATCCCCACAGGCTGTGAGTGGATCTCTGCATTCCCTGTGGATCCCCATGGCTGCAGGGGCACAGCTGCTTCACCATGGTCATCACCACAGCCTGCAGAGGAATCTTGGCTCTGGTACCTGCAGCACCTCCTGCCCCTCCTTCTCCACTGACCTTGGTGTTGCCATGTTGTTTCCCTCACATGTTCTCAACTCCTCCTCTTCCCTATGAGGAGAAAAACTGTGTGACTTTGTTTTGATTTTCTTCTTAAATATGTCATCACAGAGGCATTACCGACCTCTCTCATTGGCCCAGTCTTAGCCAGCAGCATGTTGATCTTCAGAGCTGTTAGTAATTGGCTCTTCCTATGTCCAGAAAACAAGGCTTCATCTGCTCCTAGTGAGACCCAAGCACTGGCCTCAGTTGCCAGCACTCAAATCATCTCCAGGTCCTCCTCACTCTGTGTGACCCCTCCACTGTCACCCTTTGTGCCTGACCCATGAGCCAGTTGCTCACCCATCACACAATGTATTTATCCAGCTGTGTCCTCGACATTTTATCCAAAAGGATCCTGTGAGAAGAGGTATCAAAAACTTTACAGAATTGCATAAAAGATTGCATCAGTTGGCTACCATTCATCAGCTACGTGGTTACCCTGTTGTGAAAGGAAATTAAGTTTGACAAGCAGGGCTTTCCTCTCATGAACTCACACTGGTTGTAAAAAATGACTGCCTTGTTAACCATGTGTTTCTGAATATCTTCGTGCCAATTTGACCAGGGATTTTACTACAAGCCTAGACTAGTACACGTGTGCTCACACGTCTTCATGGAACAAACAAAGAACTGTACATTCAAATAAGGTCAGGAAACCTCATTAGCTGAGAACTCTGTTGTGGATACGCAGTATGTGCCTTCACAGCGGAGTCCTTGGGCACGTGGGAAAGAATACAAGAGCAGTGCCCAATTTCTGACAACTTTGCCACCACCAAGACCACAGGAATGACAGAGGTAAACACCACCTGCCCACAGGGGATGCCAATAACAATTAATCTGAGACTTCTGCCTGTGCTGACGTCTTTCTGCCTTGGAAATCCTTGATGCTGTCATTTTGACACTTACAGAAATAGATCTTCATATAGGAAAGCACGCGGAATTAGCCAGGAAATGAAAAGGGAGCAGTGCAGGAAAACAGGACACAGCCCCATTATTAGCTGGGATAGTTTGCATTTGAAATGAGCTGGTCAGAAAATTATGACTTCCACTAAGGTGCTTCTGGGCCTAAGGCAGTGCAAGATGGCTATAAAAGGCAGCCCAAGTCTCTGCTCTCTCATCCACTTCTCTCACCTTCTCCTCCTCTGGAATCAGGTGAGTGGGAAACCTCTTCTCTTCCTTCCTTCAAGAGCAGCTGTTGCCTGGCTGGAGCTCTCAGCTGAGAGGGGCTGTTGGAGCACAGGGCTGGGAGCTGCTTGTGCTGGGAGAGGGCAGGGGAGAGAAGGTCTTGTGCAGACAGAGACAGGCTGGGACTTGGCTGCGGTGGCTCCTGGGCTTTGAGCTGGGCAGTGCAATGTGGGCCAGGAGGCGCCTTGGCTGCAGGGGGTTTGGGTGCAGTGCTGCTTCTCATGTGTTCTCACTTTGTGCTTCTCCCTGCCTTCCATCCTAGGTGCACCTGTGACCCCGAACCATGTCCTGCCAGCCCTGCAACCCTTGCTGCCAGCCCTGTGGCCCCACCCCGCTGGCCAACAGCTGCAATGAGTGCTGTGTCAGGCAGTGCCAGGACTCCCACGTGGCCATCCAGCCCCCGGCCGTGGTGGTGACCCTGCCTGGGCCCATCCTCAGCTCCTTCCCACAGAACACTGCCGTGGGATCCTCCACCTCTGCTGCTGTTGGCAGCATCCTCAGCTCTCAGGGAGTGCCCATCAACTCTGGGGGCTTTGACCTCTCTTGCATCACCAGCCGCTTTGGTGGCAGCAGGTGCCACCCCTGCTAAAGCTGCCTAAAGTCTTTATGCAGGAACTTCCAAGACCTCAGCAGCTGGCTCTGGGCTGGAGATAGAGCTTTAAGACATGGTATTTAGTGTCTGAGCCATTGTTCCCTTCTACTTTTTTTTGTCTTTCCTTTGCTCTCCATGTCTCCCCAGGCCAGCCTAGGGGGACCTGTTGCCTTCCCTCCCTCTTTTGGGCAGGCAGATGGACACCCTGCACAAGCTTCACTGCATCTTTGTGGCTGCTCCTGGTGCTTTCTGTGAGCCACCTCTGTTTCTACCTTACATTCATTAAAGTTGTTTTGCATCCAAGCCTTGGCCTCTAAGTCGTCCTTCTTTCCGTGGCAAGTCTTCCAGTCTGCTGAGGGTGAAAGGTGGAGGGGCAGAGCATGGGAGTCCCTGTAGTGGATTTTCCTTTCTGCCTTTTCCATTGGAGCTGATGAAGAACATCCCTGGCTACTCCACAGCCAATGGCAAACAGGGAAAAGATGGCTCCAAAGGGTGGCAGGAATGGGGAAGGGAAACAGCAATGTCTGGGACCAGCCCACAGCCTCATCTCTTCCTTCTCCTCCCCTGCATTACCCATACTAAGGTCCATGAGCAGCACATGTGGTCAAAGGCAGATGAGACAGGTACCTCATAGAGTCCTTTAGCACCAGGCAGGACCCAGCTGCTGTCCAGACATGCAGGGCTGAGGTGATGCAGAAGATGGGATCAGTATCTGCCAATCAAGTTACACAGGCTGTGGGGTCCCACCCTTAAGGTGTAGAAAACACTCAAAGTTCATAAATGCTCACAGTTAAAAGGAAGAGCAGAAGTCAGAGAGTCCGCATTAAAAAAAAAAAAAAAGTTTTATTAGTAAATTACACACTTAGTGTGGATCTTGATGTGCTATAGTAATCCCAGACCTACGATATAAGGACATGGCAGTGGGATTTGGATTAAGCAGCTTGGTGAAAGAGAAGTGAGAAATTAAAGAGGGGGAGATTAATTAATGAGAGAAAGACAGAAAGAAATATAGGGAAAGAAAGAGATAAAGAGAGAGAACCTGAGAGAAAAAAAAGTCCTGGATCAATCCAGTGGATGAGCTGTCAGTCTTGGCTTCAGCATCCATCAACCTGTGCTAGTCCAGTCCATTGGATGTCCAAGGTCCTGAGGCCAGTGCCCAGACCTTTTCATGAATAGGTTTGTCTGCCCCAAATATAGGTTTCTTGCTTTCTATGCAAATGAGTGCTCATACAGTCTGTTCATTCAGACTTTTTTGGAAATGGGTCACAAGCTTCAGGGGTCTTTGGTGACCTTGATCCCCCCCTTACAGTCCATGTGCACATTGTGACCTCATTCGTCTCCTTGTATTGTCCCATGTTTGCTGTCATCTTTTCAGGAACTACAGCAAGGTTAGTTATTCCAGGAAAGTGCTGTCCTACCTCTGTATGGCCCCTTCTCCAGCCACATCCTTTTTTTTCTCAGAGCATCTTCAGAAACTCCTAACAGCAGGGCTCAAAATAACAGCTCAGGCACACAGTGTCCCCATGGAGCTTGTTTGATTCCTCCCATACTCTTCCTGCCAGAGTTCATGGCACAGACACCATCTCACTGAGCACTGGTGTAGGAGCACAGAAGAAAAGGGACTCTTATATGTCTCAAACCCACAGATTGATGGCTGTGCAGTCACCTGAGGGTTCTTACTAAGAAGCTGTGAGAACAAATGGGATGTGGGTGGAGAGGGGGCCATGTGGAGGACAGTACTTTCCTGAGACAAATGGCTTTGTTCTGCCTGGATACTCCATCAGCTGAATCAATGCTCGAGCCAGGACTGGTGACCTGTTTTCCTTTCTTTCTCTGATTTAATATCTCTCTCTTGCTTCTCTTTCACTCTACCCTATACTGACAATTTAAAATACTTTATTTAAAAGACAGGTGTCTGCCAAGGAAGGCAGGAACCTTAATGGAATGGAAATATTACACCCTTCCCTCCAAATTATTATAACTTTGAAATTACGGGGCTGTCAGATAAAGATATAGGAAAAGGAACTGCAGCTCTTTACTAGAATATATATAACAAGGCAAAGAAACAACAACAGCAGCAGCAGCAGCAAAGAGAAGCTAGGCATAGGAAATGTCCCAGCCTCTCCTCTCCTGGCCGCAGGCACTTTCCCCTGTGGTGCAGTTCCGGGCACAGCCAGCAGGGGCGCTGCTGGCTCCCGGCCGGGCAGGGCGGGTGCGATGATTCCCCCGCTCCAGCAGGGGGCGCTGTGGCACGAGCTCGTCTCCCTCATGAGGCGATGGCGGCTCAGGCGCTGGAGGAGAGGGGAGGTGGCTGCATCTGCAAAACTCACGGGGAGCAGCCGGTCTCAGTGCCACTACGGGTGCTGAAATGTGCTGCAGCAGGAACCTCGGAGTGGCGAGCCGGAACAACAGAGGTGAGCAGGCTTGTGGAGGCAAACAAAGTGTTGCAAAAAATCCTGAAGCCGTGGCAAGAGCAGCAAGGGTCCAGGCAGAGATGGGGTGTTGAATTAAAATGTAGCAGAAACCACCAGAGCAGGAGCAGAAAACAGCGGAGCTGGGCAGTGTCAAAAGGAGAGAGAAGGTGGAGGGAGCGGGTTGTTTTGAGTTTTCCCCTGGCTCTCAGGTCTCCCATGTGATGTCCTGGGGATGGCAGCGGCAGCCAGGCTCCTGCAAACAGCCAGGAAATGCTTCCTCCAGAGGGAGGGACCACACTGGGGTCCCCAGGCTTCCCCCAAGTCGCCCAAGCAGATGGTGAGGGTTCCTCCCAGTGAGATTGGGTGTAGGAAACGTCCCAGTTCAACAGCTGCTCTTGCAAGCAGAAGCTGACACATGGTAAGGAGAAGCAGTGAGGGACAAAACTCTGCAGTGGCATCAAATTCTCCCCACAGCAGCAGTCCAGCACAAAGACCACAACTGTCTCCCCTCCGATCCCCCAAGAGAGAAGGCAAGAGAGGGCTGAGCTCAGTCCCTGGCCCCCAGCCAAGTCCCACAGTGTCTCTGCACTTCCCAAGAGAAAACCTCCCTAGCCACCAAGCTCACTCCCCAGCTAAGAGACTGCAGCCAACTGCGCATCTTTTCTCTCCCAAGTATCATTGTTTCCATGTCTTAGGCAACAAATAAGAGAAAATTTCCCTTGTAGAAAGAAGAAGAAAAAAAAAAAAAAGGCAAAATCCTAACCTCCAACAACAGTGCACTACCCTGTTTTTACAGTAGAAGATAATTTACACCAATTTCCATGCCAAGTGTGTTATTTATAATAAAGACATTTTTACTACTCAACTGTATTTAAAGAGACAGAACAGACATACTCCGAGTGGAAAAAGGTATTTTTGTCATTACTCCAAACTGTTATACACCTTGAGCAATTAAGTGGTAACCTGTCTAGGCCAGCTCTGCTGAGACTTGTCCTGTTTTATCTTTCCAGGAACATTACTGGGAATTGTGCCAGCACTTCCCACTGAAGACTGAGTTACTTATCAAAGAACTGCTTATCATTTTTGTAGGAGCAATCATGGCCAGCAGGAATTAAATTTGATTGACACATCAACAAGCTCAACCCACAGGTTGAAACCCTGGCTTCTTTTGTTTATGTTAATCAATATGGTAACCATATGCATTCTGCTCTACACCCACTTCTCTCCTATGGGTGCAATTTACTAGGGCAGCAATTACAAAGGAAGGTGGCATTCAAAAGGTAACCTGGAATAATACAAAAGGGAATTCCACTCCTAGCAACTAGATGATAGTAGCAACTATTAATTTTCCTTTATGACCCCACTAATCGTAAGCCACAGTTTTCATTGTAACAGCACGTAGTGCTTCAGTATATACCATATATCACATCATTGTGTCAGGATTAAATCCCAATGGAGATGCACTCTAGCCCCTAGAGCACAGAGTATGGGCCTGATGGAATGGATATGCTTGTGTGAGAATCCCTTGTGATTTTGTATTTGTAGACAACATTATTGTACATACAAGTACCCTAATATTTATGCTTGTAACTTTGTTGACATTATGGGATGTGATTTCAGTTATTTAGCTCCTCTTATATCTTACCAAGTGTTATGATTTAATTATGCATTGACTTATGAGCAGAAGCCTATTCCTACTGAATGAACTTCACTTGGATGTGAAAAATGCTGTTGAAGAAAGCTGGAGAAAATGGACAGAAAATTTTGATTACCATTCATTCTGATGTAGAAAAATCCACAGGGTGATGAAGCAACCAAAAAAAGACAGGGAACATCATTGCTGGGACATTATATTTGGATAGTCACCAAGAGCAACTGAAGTTCTTAATGAAATGTTGCACCCTGTGACTGTCCTTCTGATGTTAACCTTTTTGCCTTTTATTTTCATAATGAGATTGTATATTAAAATGTGGGGGATTATAAAGAAATTAACCCCAAATTCAGAGATTGCTTATATAGCTTTCCCCTTTCTCTATCTCTTTCTCTACTTCTCCTTTTTCAGTCCAAGTCCATATGGATGTTTGAGCCACAGGTGGTGCAGAAGCCCAGATGATCAAGTGTGTCAAAGACCAATAACAGCAGTATAACAGGGACCCAGTCGAGGACTGTTGGTAAGAAGGCACTGTGAGAAACAGGCTGTCGCTGGATAAGGGGCCATACAGAGGTAGGCAGCCCATTTTTGCAACAAACATCCTTGTTCTTTCTCCTAGAGACAAGCACAACACAGTACAGTGCAAACACAGAAATGAGGTCACAAAGTGAGCGTGGACTGTCAGTCAAAGGTTGGCCCAGCACCAGTGGGCACTGGTTTGATCAAAGGCCTCAACCAGAAAGAACTCAATGGACAAATTACATACATCCATACAGGCGAGAAAATCACAGATTTATAAGAAAGCCATAAGACATTTGCACAAATTCAGCTGAAAAGTCCCTTACCGCTGCATTAGCCTGAGTATGGCTGATAACAAACTTGTGAATTACCTCAGTCCTGCATGTCTGGGATACCAGCTGAGTCCTGCCTGTGCTGATGGAGTATATCTCATCTACCCATGCTCCTGTGTGCAGGGCATGGACGGTAGACCAGGTAATGGAGGGCAGGAGTGAGGTTACAGGTTGTGCCCACACATTGCTGTTTCCCTACAAAACATTTGCAAACTTTGGAGCCATGGTCTTCCAGATGACCTTTGGCTGTTGAGTAGCCAGGTATGACTTTGTCAGCTTCAAGGGAGTTGAACCCTCTTCTTCCTACACCATTTTCCCTAAGCAATATGGAAATTTTGACAGAAAATGAAGGATGACTCAGAGGCCAAGGCTTGGATGCAGAAGTACTTTATTGAGTCTAAAGAAAAGGACATGGCTCACAGAGAGCACCAGGAGCAGCCACTAAGATGCAGTGGAGCTCCTGCAGGGTGTCCATCTGCCTGCCCTAAAGAGGAAGAGAGACAAACAGGTCACCTGGGCTGGCATGGAGACACATGGACAGCACAGAAAGAAGATGGAATAGGAGGAGAAAGAAATCATCCTAAAGCTGTGAACAGAATGTCCAGAAGCTCTACCTCCTGCCCAGAATCATGTTCTGCCCAGAACCAGGTTCTGAGGTCTTGGAGGTTCTTGCCTGAGAATGCTGCCAGCAGATTTAGCAGGGACGGCATCTGCTGCCTCCATAGCAGCTGGTGATGCAGGAGAGGTCAAGGCCCCCAGAGCTGATGGGCACTGTACTCCAACAGCCCCTCTCAGCTGAGACCTCCAGCCAGGCAAGAGCTGCTCTTGAAGCAGCAGCAGAAGAGGCTTCACACTCACCTGATTCCTGAAGAGGAGGAGGTGAGAGAAGTGGATGAGAGAGCAGAAACTTGGGCTGCCTTTTATAGCAGTCCTGGCCTGCCTCAGGCCCAGAGGCACTTTAGTGGAAGTCATAATTTTCTGACCAGCTCATGTCAAATATCCCAGCTAATGGTAGGGGCTGTGTCCCAGTTTCCTGCACTGTGGCCTTCTCATTTCCTGGTTTCTGCCACATGCTTTCCTATATGAAAGGTCATTTCTCAAAGTGCCAGGATGACAGCATCAAGGATTTCAAGGCAGAAAGACATCAGTGGACAAAGAAGGTTTAGATTAAGGAACTTTTGTATTGTATCCCCTCTACTGCCACTCTTTGAACTTGTGATTTCATTGGTGGCTTCTGTTTGCACAGTAGTCAAGGATGTCTTCATTAGCTCCAAGGGAAAGAACACAGAGGAAAATCCACTGCAGGGACTCCCAAACGCTGCCTTTTTAAACTTTGTACATAAGCAAATTAGAAGAGTTGTCACAGAATGAAGGAGAACTTGGAGGCCAAGGCATGAGAACACAACAACTTTAATGAGTTTATGAAAGAAAAGAGACCACCAGGGGCAGTCACTAAGATGCAGTGGAGCTCTGGCATGGTGTCCATCTGTGTGCCATGCAGACGGAGAGAGAGCAAAATATCCCCACTTAGACTGGCCTGGGGAGACACAGAGAACAAGTTCTAAGAGCAGAGGGTAGGAAGCTCTGTCATGTCCCCTCACGTTGCAGTTATTAGGTGACTGGGCAAGAAGTACAAGGGTGCCCATTTCCTGACAACCTGGAAAAAAACAAACCACTCAGAAATCACCCAAGTGAACATCACCTGCCCACAAGGAATGCCAAGAAACCTTGATCTGAGACTTCTACCACAGAAATCCTTGAGCCTCTCATCCCAGCAATTACAGAATGAGATCTTCACATAGGAAAGCACGTGGCAGAAACCAGGAAATGAAAAGGCAGCGGTGCAGAAAACCAGGACACTGCCCCTACCATTAACTGGCATGGTGCACATTTGACATGAACTGGTCAAAAAATTATGACTTCTACTAAGGCCTGAGGCAGGCAGGACTGCTATAAAAGGCACCCTAAGTCTCTGCTCTCTCATCCACTTCTCTCACCTCCTTCTCCTCCTCAGGAATCAGGTGAGTGCAGAGCCTCTTCTCCTCCTCCTCCTCCTCCTCCTGCTGCTTCAAAAGCAGCTCTTGCCTGGCTCGAGGTCTCAGCTGAGAGGGGCTGTCGGAGCCAAGGCCTGGGTGCTGCTTGTGCTGGGAGAGGGCAGGGGAGAGAAGGTCTTAGTCTTTAGAAAAGAACTTTCATGACCTCAGAACCTGGCTCTGGGCAGGAGATAAAGATTTGGAACATTGTCTTTACAGCATCAAGCCATTGTTCCACTTTTCCACCTTTTTTCCTCTTTTCTTTGCTGTCCGTGTCTCCTGAGGCCAGTCTAAAGGGGACACATGACCCTCCCTCTCTCTTTTGGGCAAGCAGATGCACACTCTGCAGGAGCTCTGCTTCATCTTAGTGGCTGCATCTGATGCTCTCTGTGAGCCACCTCCTTTTCTTTAGACTCAATAAAGTACTTTTGCATCCAAGCCTGGACCTCTAAGTCATTCTTTGTTCTCTAGAAAGTCTTCCAGTCCACTCAGGGAAAATAGGTGGAGGAAGCAGAGAGTGCGATTCCCTACAGTGGATCTTTTTTCCTGCCCTTTTCCTTGGGGCTGATGAAGTCTCCTCAGGCTATTCAGCAGTCTAAAAGCCATCAGGGAGAAATCAGGCAACAGTTGTGAAGGGAAACAAGAATTCCTGGGTCCAGGCCACAGCTTCATCTCTTCCTTCTCCTCCACTCCCTTACCTAGTCTAGCGAGGCAGCCACTGGAGCCTAGGCTACTTCTGGAGAAATTCTGACACCACACCAGGATCGGGGTACAACTGAGGTTTGGATTTTACCTGCAAGTGAACCTGAAGAGCTGCTTGCTCTATAGTGAATACTGTCACAGCCAGGATTGGGAAAAGGAGAAGAAGACTCTCTGGTCTTGAGGTTTCAACAGGGAAGAGCTTCTTCCTAGGGAAGAGATCAGGAACAAAAGAGCCTCTGGCAGTGCTGTGCTGGAGTTTTATATAGTAACAAATCAGGGGGTGGATACAAATGAACAACCAATGGAGAGATATTGGGGAGGAGTGAGGAGATTACATAAAAAGATCAGAACCAATCAGGGTAGGTGGGAGGACAGGATAAGACACATGGGCCAATGGGGCTTCAAAGTTCAGGGGAATTCCAAAGGCTTGTCGCAGTCTGGGATTGGCCCAAGGTAAGAGTGGCAGGCAAAGTTCAGGAATAAGGGGCTGGGTTGCCTTGACAGGCAAGGAAAGAACTGGAACAAGAGACTGGCATGAGGGACATCTTTGAGGGAGGGTAAAACACTGGGGCAAACCAACTTGGGAAGAACACGGAGGTACAACAGAACAGACCACTTAACAAGGAATTAATGAAATAAATTTGAACTGCAACAATCTAGGGTCTGTGGGTCCTACACAAGAGCACAAGCAGATGAGATGCACTCCCTCAGTACAGGCAGGCAAAGCTCTCCAGACATGCAAGGCTGAGGTAATTCACAAGTTAAGATTTCTGCCACATATTCAGGTCATATAAGTCATATATTTAAGTCATATATTCAGGATATAGTCTGGTGAATGACTTTTGTTTGAGTTTGTGCAAAGGACTTATGATTTCAGCATTGAATCACATTTCTCCCATGTATGGATGGATATACCTGTTTGTCAATGTCTTCCTGACTGAAGCTGTGAATTATGTCTTAAATTATGGTCAAATTATGGGAAATATTAGTTAATGTATTGGTGTGTGCCTGTTTTGTCTAGATGCTGTTACTACTTGAAAATCTAAAAATAGTGAGAGAGATGAAAACTGTCTCCTCTCTTGATCATCTTGGACCCCTTGTTTCATTTTTCTTCCTCCAATCCTCCATTGCTTCTGCCCATTCCTCCTGATTTGTCTCAGCTTAGTCTTTCAAAGATGTATATGAAGAAAAAGTGCTGCAGAATCTCTTTCTCTCTTTGTGGTAAACATTTTCTTACTTTTCAACCCAAACAAGGAGGACCTTTGATAGTTCATGCAGGGACACAAAAGCTCTCTCATCCCACTCATTCTTAGGGTGTCCCAATCTCTCCTCTAGCTGGCATGTGTTGTGCAGCATGCCCTGACTACCCACTCCTCCTGGCATGTTTGCAGTGCCAGGGCTTGCCTTTTTTCTCTCCATTAACCTTGGAGACTTCCAAAGGGACTAGAAACAGAGAGCAGGATTAAACATGTCACAGGTCCCTCATCTTGTTGGAGGTGTTCTGGAGACTGCCCAGAAGGACCAGGCACTACAGGCTGTTCCCTGGAGACTAAGGGCAGCATGATATTAGGCATGGAAGATCTGGTTTTCTTTGGGGTATCCCTATGGGAGGTAAATGGCATTATTTTGCTGCAGGATACATGCTGACCTGAGGTCTCAAACCTCCTGCCCAAACACCCCCCTCACTGCTCCTGTAAATGTGGCTGTAGCACAGAACAAGAAACAAAAAGGGAGCCTCTTCTGCTACTGCTTTGCATCCCCTTGTTTCATGTCTTGGAGCTTTTCCCTGCAGAATCACTGACCCATGTTTTCTTCCAAGCATCATTGGGCAGATCATTGTCACCCAGCAATGACAACTGGGAGAAGGGGGAGAGTCCATTTGCCAGGACACCAAGCTGTGTCCATGCAGAGCCCGAGTGCTCTGAGCCCATGCTCTGCATAGCACCAAGGACTGGCAGGAACCAATCAGAGACTCACCTGAGCCTCCTTGCCTGTTCCTATGAAAAAGGTCAGGGGGTTTTGTGTTTGTTTTCATTTTTAATAAAAAGTCTTCATTTATTTCCATGAACTTTTCTCAAAACTCCACCACTCACTGCAGCTGTAGGCCAGTGGGGTGGGGCTGCAAGGCTGGCAGCAAGGGGTGCAAGGCCTGGCACTGCTGTATGCAGGACATATAATGGGGCATGACGGGTACTTGGAAAGAGGGCGGGGAGGAAGAAAAATATAAAGATACACGAGGAGCACCACAGCAGGAGTGAGTCAAAGAACATGTTTGGCCAGGAGGTAGGGACTCTGCAGAAATGTATGAGGGCTCATTGGCCTCATCCTGCCAGGCTCCAAAAGAGCTACCAGCTCCTATGCAGTCACTGCCAGGCCCTGAGTTATTTTCTGTCAGACTCATCTTGAATGCAAAATATCACATTTGAAATTCAAAACATACCATTTAATGCTATGGGCTGTGGCTTGGCTTCCTGAATGGCTGTGTTTTTATTTTGTGCTTTATTTTTTATTTAAGGCACATTCCCCAGTGAACACTTTTTTTTTTTTCTTTTTTTTTTTTTCTTTTTTTTTCTGGTGGCAAGATGAGAGGTCCAAGCAATTCTGGATCAAAACACATCAGCTTGGGCAGAGAACTCATGTGACATGCTGGACAAGTGTAGTAAAAGTAAATTATGTCAATCTGGATCACTGCCTTGGGGGTTTTTGGTGGCCCTCTTGGCAAGGAATGACTCAATTCTTGGATTTTATGCTGTCCTGGCGAACAATGAACCAAAACAAATTCTGCTCCTCCTTCTCTTCCAGAAAGAAGTGTGTGGAGCCCATGTCTGGGGCCTTGTTGATCTCCACATGTCCACAGCAGAGGCCACAATTCAATATTTCACAGAGTCACAGAGAATGCTGAATTGGACAGGACCCACAAGCATCATCCAATCCAACTCATAGTCCTGTACAGGACACTGCCAAAAGTCACTCCATGTGCCTGAGAATGTTATTTAAACTTTTGTCAGGCTTGGTGCTGTGCCCACTGCCCTGGGGAGCCTAGTCCAGTACCTGACCGCCCTCTGGACAAAGAATGTTTTTTCTAATATATAACATAAACTTCTTCTGACATATGTTGAGCCTGTTCTTTCTAGTCCTGTCACCACAGAGCAGAGATCAGTGCCTTCTCCTCCTCTTCCCCTCACAAGGAAGTTGTAGATTGAAATGTGGTCTGACCTCAATCTCCTCCTTCCCAGGCTGAACAGACCAAGTGACCTCAGATGCTCCTCATAAAGCTTCCCTTCAAGGCCCTTCCCAATCCTTGCGGCCTCCTTTGGACGCTGTCAAATAACTTAACATCTCCTTTTAAACTGATGCCCACGACTGCATCCAGAACTCAGGGTGAAGCCACCCCAGTGCTGACAGTGCCCAGCTGGCAATGTTGGGCCTGATGCCCCTATGACACTATTGGCCTTCCTGGCTGCCAGGGCACTGCTGACTCATATCCAGTTTGCCATCAACCAGGACCCCCAGGTCCCTTTCCAGGCTGCTTTCCAGGCTCTTATTCCCCAGTCTGTCTGTACATCCAGGGTTGCCCCATCCCAAGTGCAGAACGTGGCACTTGTCCTTGTTGAACTTCATATGGTCGGTGATTGCCCAGCCCTCTAATTTGTCCAGGTCTCTCTGCAGGGTGTCCCTGTCTTTGAGGGAGTTGACAGCTCCTCCCAGTTTTGTATCATCCATGAACTGCTTTTCCTTTCTAGTCCTGCATTCCAGTCATTTATGTTGATGATGAAGAGCACAGGGCCGAGGATGAAGCACTGCAGAACCCCAGCAGTGACAGATCACCAGTCTGATGTCACCCCAGGCACCATCATGCTTTGTGCCTGATGTGTGAGCCAGTTGCTCACCCATCACATGATGTCTTCTTCCAGCTGTGGGCCTGACATTTTGTCCAGAAGGCTCCTGCAGGAGACAGTGTCAAAAGCTTCACTGAAGTCCAAAAAGATTATATCAACTGCCTTCCTTTGATTAAGCAGGTGGGTTGCCATGTCATAAAAGGAAATCAGATCTGACACAGCAAGACTTCCCTCTCATGAAGCTGTGCTGGCTGTGACTTTGCACGTTCTTATCTCATGTGCACTTGTGTGCAGGTGTGAATATACATAGGTGAAAAAAAAAATTGTGCATGATTCCTTTCTGACGTGCTTAAGTGTGTGTGTGTGTGGTGTGTGTCCCTCCTCATGAGGGATTGCTCTGCTTACCGGACATTCTCCACTTCTCTACCAATAAGCTCCACAGAGCACCCAGAGTCTGAAAGAACTTCAGTGTAGCTGAACGAATCTGGCAAAGAATTACCTTCACCTCAGGCACTGAAATGCAGTGTTCTCTATCTTCAATCCTCCTTTTCCTACTGCTTCAAAGCTCACATTCTGCTGATGATGATTCCTGGTCCAAATTAGGATGATTTCATACCAGTGTGGATCCTTAGTTTAATTCACTGTAAACAATATTGGGAATGCCTAAACATGGCTTGCAGTCCTCATTCCCCGCTTCGCCAGCCCAGGACACTGCTCTTCCAAGATCTAGGGATTTCAAAAGGACGAGGCTTGCTTTATGGGCATCAGAAGGCTAAGAAGTCCTGCCAGCTTCATCCAGGCTATGCTCAAGTGAGTCTGCTTGCACTGCGGTGTCAGTGCTGTGTGCTCTGAGACACATCTCTGCCTCGTGTTCAAGCCAATGCCAAATGTACCAGTGCAGTCCATCAGCCTAGTGCTGTGCCAGGCAGAGGCTGAACCTTGGATTCAACATGTTCTGATCTAAAGGACCGTGGCATAGGGAAAAGAAGGTGCTCAATAGGTATTTGTCCTCACTTTCTACTGAGTCATGAAGGGGAGAGGAAAATGGAGTAGAAACCATGGTCGAATGCAAAGGTTGTTGTCTGCATACCAACTCCCATTATTCTGCAAAGGAAATTATGTCCAAGACCCTCACATCAACAGCCCCAGTGCAGCTCTGACCATACTGACAGGAGCACCTTTCCTCTGGAAATCATGGGGCCACTATTGCTTCAAGGTCTCCCAGCTTTCTGGGTATTGGTGGGCAAAGACACATCAAGACAAGGCTTGATGGTGTCTGGAAGCACAGCAACCAGGGGATGTCTTCCTCAGCTCCAAGAAATTGTACCTTTAATAGTTGCACCTCCATGATGCCCCAAAATTCCATTCTTCTGTGAATGGAGAAGGGTCTCCTTATGCCCTCACCCACTTCCATGACTAAGCAACACCTTTATCCTTTGGCATTCATAAGTGCAAGCAAAGGAAGGACCACACAGACACCAGACTTGAATGCAGCAGAACTTTAATGAAATGAAAGAAGGAAACAAAGCCACTGAAAGCAGAGGTCAGCAGCACAGGCAGCACCAAGGGCAGCAGAGAGTCTGTGCTCCTTGGCTCTGGACTAGTTCCTGCATAATATTGGTCTACCTGTCCCACAAAGGGGAGAAATCAAATGGTCCCTATCAAGCTGGCCTTTGAGGAACGTAGAAGCACATGGGAACCAATGCAAACAATGAAAAGGGAGAGAAAGGCAAGTTCGGTCAGCTATTGTGCAAACAGCACTCAAAACCTAGATCCTCTGCCCATCACCGCATTCGGAGTTCCTCGAGATGTCTCGATGGGGCTTTCTCAGCAGCTTTAGCAAGGACGAGATCTGCTGCCACCATAGCGCCTGGTAATGCAGGAGATGTCAAAGCCCCCAGAGTTGATGGGCACTCCTTCACAGCTGAGGATGTTCCCAACAGCAGCTGAGGTGGAGGATCCCACCACGGTGTTCTGTGGGAAGGAGCTGAGGATGGGCCCAGGCAAGGTCACCACCACAGCAGGCGGCTCAATAACAACAGTGGAGTTCTGGCACTGCCTGACACAGGGCTCGTTGCAGCTGTTGGCCAGCGGGGTGGGGCCACAGGGCTGGCAAGGACGGCACTGGGTGTTGCAGGACATGTCTTGAAGCTGTAGATGCACCTGGTAGAGAGAGCAGAGAGGAAACAGAGCACAAATCTGTGTGGGTGTGTGGTGGGGAACAGCCTGGTTACTCCATCACAAAAGAGCCAAGGCCATCATGAGTGGGAAGCTGGAGACTGGGCCAGGAGCCCTACAAAGAGCAGCCTGACTCAGGAAGTTCTCTGCCAGGGTATAAAGCAAAAGGAACCACCATCACCAGCCTCTGTCTATGCCAGCCTCCTCCCCACTTTCCTCTCTCATGACCAGATGCTCCAATCCCCAAATATGAGAAAGCCAACATTATTTGAAATGTCCACCAAGAGGAGATCTCACTTTGGCAGAGAAAGAGAAGGGGCTTCAGACTCACCTGGTTCCCAAGCAGAAGGAAGCAAGAGAAGTGGATGAGAGAGCAGAGACTTGGGCTGCCTTTTATACCTGCCCTTCACTGCCGCAGGACCAGGGGCAGCCTTTGCAGAGGTAACAATTTCCCAGGAAGCTCATCTTGAATGCAAACCAGCACACCTAATGATATGGGCTGTGCTTTTATTTCCTGCATTGCTGCCTTTTCATTTCCAGGTTTGTTCCATGCCCGTTCCCCAATGAAGGCTTCTTCTGATCCCTGGGATTAAAGGCCCCAGGATTTCTAAGGCAGGAATGCAGCAGTGCAGGCAGAAGACTCAGTTTATGTACTGCACAGGCCCAGACCAGGAAAGTGATGCTATCCTGATCACTCTTCTGGGATTGTTTGAAGTGTTGCTTTCAGGAAGAAGCTGCAGCACTCATAGAATCATAGAATCATATAATCATATAATGGCTTGGTCTGGATGGAACTCCTTCATAAAGAGAAGCAGTGACACTCACTAGATGAGGTTGTTCCAAGTCCCATCCAAGCTGGCCTTGAACACTTCCAGGGATGTGGCAGCATCAACTTCTATATGAAGTTCCATTGCCTCACCACCCTTGGAGTAAGGAATTTGTTCCTAACATCAAATATACATATTTCCTCTTTTAGTTTAAACCATTCCACTTTGTCCTATCAGTATCTGCCTGTGTAAAAAGTCGGCATACATATTTTTGTAAGCGCCCTTCACATACTGACTGGCCTCAATGAGGTGTCCTCAAAGCTTTCTCTTCTCCATGTGGAACAACCCCAACTCTCTCAGCCTATCTTCATATCAGAGTTGCTCCAGCCCTCTGAGCATCTTTGTGGCTTCCTTTGGACCTGCTCTAAGAGGTCCATGTCTTTCTCGTGCTGAAGACTCCATGTCTGGACCCATGTGGGGTCTCACAAGATCAGAGTAGATGAGGAGAATCACTGCCCTCAACCTGCCAGTCAGGCCTTTTATGATGCAGCCCAGGATGGCTTTCTGGCTGCAAGTGCAAACTGTTGGCTCATGTCCAGGTTTTCATCCACCAGAACTCCCAATTCCTTCTTCACAGGTCTACTCTCAATCACAGAGATGAACTGGGAGTTCATCTCCCAGTCTGTCCTCATGTCTGGGATTTCCTAATGCAGGTGCCGCATCCTGCACTTGAACTTCTTAAAGTTCATCAGGTTCTCATGGGCCCACTTCTCAAGTTTCTCCAGGTCTCCTTGGATGGCAATCTCTTTCTATAGTGTCATCTTCACAGCTCAGCTTTGTGTCATCTACAAACATGCCAAGGGAACACTCTATCTAATATCCCTGTGATTGAAAAAGATACTAAAAAAGCACCAGTTCCAAGACAGAGCCTTGAGGCATGCCCCTCTTCTCCTACCTCCATGTGGTCTGTGGCCATCCAGCCATTTTCATATTCACAATAGCATGCCCTTCAAATCCATGTGTATTGGGTTTGCATGGCCTGGTTTTGGTAGCAGGAGGGCTACAGGGGTGGCTTCTATGAGAAGCTGCTGGAAGCTTCCTCAGTATCCAGCAGAGCCAAAGCCAGCTGGCTCCAAGACAGACCCAACATTGGCCAAGGCTGAGCCATGAGAAATGGAAGTGATGCCTCAGGAATAACACATTAAAGAAGGAAAAAAAATTATTGCACAGGTGTAGTTGTGGCCAGAGAAAAGCAGAGTGAGAATATGTGAGAGAAGTAGCTCTGCAGACACCAGTGGAGAAGGAGAAGAAGGAGAAGAAGGAGCTGTTCCAGGCTCCAGAGCTGAGATTCCTCTGCAGCCCCTGGTGAAGACCATGGTGATGCTGCTGTGCCCCTGCAGCCCACAGAGGGCATAGGGGTGCAGAGATGCACCTGCAGCCCCTGGAGGAGCCAACACCAGAGCAGGTGAATGCTTAAGAGGAGGCTATGACCCTGAGGGAAGCCTGTGCTGGAGCAGAGTTCTGGCAGGGATCTATGAAGACAGGAACCCATGCTGGAGCAGGTTTGCTGGCATGACTTGGGACCCTGTGAGGGTTCCTGAAGGACTGACCCCATGGAAGAGTGACCCACATTGTAGCAGTTCTTGGGGAACCATAGCCTGGGGGATTTGGTTCCTAGTCTCCTTCTCATTTTGGATAAGTTTATGGAGAACTTCCCCCCTAGGAGGGACCCCACCCTAGAGCAGGGGAAGGAATCCCACTCCTCTCCTTGAGCATCAGCAGGAACAACCTGTGATGAAATGACCATGAGCCCTGTTCCTGTCTCCCTGCTCTGATGGGGGGAGGAGGTAAAGCTGGGAAGAAGGGGGAGGTAGAGGGAAGATGTTTGTTTTTTTGGGTGTTTTTAATAAGGCTTGTTTTATTTCTCACTATCCTCCTCTGATTTTATAGGTAATAAATTCAATTAATATGCGTTAGTTGAGTCAGTTTTGCCTCTGACAGTATTTGGTGAGAGGTCTCTTCCAGTCCTCATCTCAACTCATGAAGCATTGTTATATTTTCTCTCCCCTGTCCACTTGTAGAGGAGAGTGATAGAGTGGCTTTGGTGGGTGCCTGGCAACCAGCAGGGTCAACCCACTATACCATCTTTCCAATTTGGAGATAAGGATTTTGTGTGGACTGTGTTGAAGTCCTGACAGAAGTCTAGGTAGATGACCCTGGCCAGTGTTCCCTTCCTGACTGTTTCAGTCACTCCATCCTTGAATGCCACCAGATTGCTCAGACATGACTTGCCCTAAGAGAAGCCTTGCTGTCTGTTTTGGATTATCTCCTTGTCTGAAGATGACTTAGAGTTGCTTTCATGAGGACCTGTTCCATGATCTCCCCAGGCAGAGAGGTGAGGTTTACTAGTCTGTGATTCCCTGGGTCCTTTGTATTGCCTCTTTAAAAATCCAGTCTGCTTCTGGATGCCCAAGGATTCCTGTGCACGAGGATGGGCCATGTCCTTCCCTATCACTCCCTCCTCGGCTCACCCTGATGGTTATTTGTTGTTGTCTCCCCATGTATGTGCATTGGGCTACAGGCTCTGACCCCATCCTACCTAACTCTGCCCTCAGGAAAAACTTCTGGCTTGTTTTGACTTGTCCGCTCTCTGAGCAGTCTGTGAGTACATAAACAATGCTGTGAGCTTGCCTGGGGCCTTGCCCTTCCCTGCTGCGGCTGTCTCCTGGTGTCCTCAGCAGAGTTCACAGCAGGGTGTGTTCCTACATGTGTTCATGTCTTTGGTGCTCTTGTGTGCAACCAGATTAATGTGAATGTAGCACAGGTGCATATGTGACAGGTGCATATGAACACATGTCCTTTTGTGTCTCTCCTCACCAATAG
This sequence comes from Passer montanus, assembly GCF_014805655.1. NCBI lineage: Eukaryota > Metazoa > Chordata > Aves > Passeriformes > Passeridae > Passer > Passer montanus. Next base: position 49,224 of record NW_024367808.1, read on the forward strand.
ATTGTGTTGCTCATGGAAGGGACACTCTCCACAGCTCCGTTCACAAGCTCTGCAGGAGCTCAAGTGCAGCTGAAAGGTAATGGCATCAGCTTCCTGGAAACTTCTCCAAAAAGAGGCTCTGTAATCAATCTATTTCCTGAACCCTGCTTGTCCTGGTCCTCCAGAGCTCATACTCCATTGATGGTCATGCCAAGCCCCAACAAGGACTACTGATTTAGATTCTTAATGTAGTTGAGAGTAATAGGATTGGGAGTGCCTCAGCATGATGGGCAGCCCTCCTCTGCCTGCCTCACCAGGTCTGGACACAGCTGCTAGAGAGTTCAAGAGGATGGGGTTTGGTTTATCCTGGAAAAAGAATAAGGAATCCTGCTTACTCTCCTTGTTCAGGCTGTGTCCAAATGGATCTGCTTCCAGTGAATTGTTGGTGCTTCCAGGTGTGGGACACAGCATTCCTTCATGCCAAAACCAATGTCAAAGGTATTCATCTAGATCTTCGCCTGGTGCTGTGTCAGGCTGAGGTCTTGGCCCAAACAGGTACTGAATTAAAGAATCACAGTACATGTTATTGCTGTGCACTGAACTGGAAGAACAGAGACACTGTGTGTTGCACAGGGGAAGCCAATAAGCAGGGTTATTGGGCAGATGGACACCAGTGGAGGATGCCCCAGCAGTCACTCTGTGCAGATGTCACAGTGTCCCTAGGTGGGAGTGCTGCTTCTGCCCTGGGTCTGCCTGTGGAGCAGAGGGAGTGGGGGACTCCAAGGGTGCCAGGCAGAGCAAGGAGCTGGACTGCCCCTATAATAGCAATTTCCCAGTGATAGCAGTGCAGGTCTTGTGGGTGAAAAGGTGAGGCTGGGCATCACAAGAACATTGGCCAACAAGATGGAGGAGTTCAGAGACTCTTCCCTAAATCTCCAACAGGAAGAATGTGCAGGGAAACTTACCCTGTTAGTCACTTCATGCTTCAGCTGCTTTGCCTACATCAGCTTCTTCCCTGTACTCAGGGAACTGTAGACGATCTGAGATGTCCCAGCCTTTTAATCACTCACTTAAGCTGAGGGTGGAAGTAAATAAAAGATTTTTTGGAGTATCACAGAAAAAAAACCAACAACTAAATGTCTGCATTAATAGTGAAACCAGATCTTCTTCACAGAAACTCAGAGATTACTGCCATGACCACATCATGGAAAGGAAGAACGTTGTACACTAATAGGCCCAACTTTCTCTAGGGACACTCTGTGCCATGCTGTCATCAGCCCTGTTACCCACCATCTATGAGCAGTGAAGGTATGGCTAAAAAGTGAGGATTTCCAACAGGTATGCACAGGGTACAGACATTCATTAGAACTGCAGTCTGCAGAACTTGACTTACACAGTCCCCATCAACCTGATTGCCAAGAGAGATGTGTTCAGTGCCCTGATACCTCTGTCATCCTGACCGACCATTGGTCAAACAAGTAAGAGGAGGCAATGCTATCAAAGGACTTCACAACCTCACTTTCTGGAAGAAAAGGACACCTGTCTGCATTCCAGATTCCCAGATGGGGAAAGGGCAATTTACACAGTCTCCATCGTGGATGGATGGATGGATGGATGGATGGATGGATGGACGGACGGATGGATGGATGGATGGATTCTGTTTATCCAGCCCTTCCTGACTGAGGCCTCTGATGTGCTTTTGATCAAAACAATGCTCAAGAGCATCAGACTAAACAAGAAGGACGTTTGTGAATAAAACTTGTCCACCATAGACAGCACAGATACTGCTGAGTGTGTCCAAAATTACTTTGACAGAGCTTTTCTGGAGCAGTGCTGGTCATTACACAGCAGGGCCTTTGAGGCCCTGAACCTGAGCAGAGCTACTCCATCTGTGGTTGGGAGTGTCAAAGTACCCACGAGCAGTGAAGCGTCTGTGGGCTTCCATTACTGTCCTTGGACTGCCCTGGCCCATGAGGCTTCACAGGGACTCCAGTGTGAGGCCCAGAGTGGTTAATCCCAGCACTGACTTGTGAATGGTGCCAGACCTGCACGCCTGCCAAACCCCGGCCCTGCCACAGGCCTTACGTGTGGCGGTAGGGCTGCAATGAGGAACTGATCCCAGCTTCCCATGCCCATTTGTGCTGGCCACGGTCTGAGGCTGGGCAGTGGAGTGAAGATGAAGATGAGGCCTTGGGCCAGCTCTGAGGCTATTCCACACAACCACACTTCTGACATCCTTTGGGAACATTTTCTGTCTACTGCAGCACAGCACTGACCAGAGCAAGAGGTGCCTCATTCCCATGATCCTGCAGGTGGGTTTGTCTCCAGGACATCACATGGAATTCTAGTTGATACATGGAGTTTTTGCAGGAGCTGTTGCGGCTATATCTGGGCAGAGACACTGAAGGGAACAGGCTGATCACCATGGGGTCTCTGGGGATGTTTTGCATCCTGGCCCAGGATTGTACGCTATGTAAGACCCTCTGCAGTGTATCCCAACCTCACATTTTTCTGGATGAAGGATCTCACTACACTGTCACCTTATCCCCTGCCAGGATCAACACCAGTCTGCCCTGGCAGCCTGCAAGGGCATGTGTGGAGGGAAGGACACCCTGGAGACCCAGCCTGAGATGCAAAAACTTTATTGAGTTTAAAGAAAGAATCAAGGTTGTTACAAGCACAGGCCCTCACTGAAAGGATCTGGAGGGACAAGCAAGACACTTCACCTTTGGCCATGGTGAAGTCCATGCAGGGCATCCATTTGCCTTGCCTGTAGAGTGCAGGCTGGCTTGGAGGAGCCTTGCAGCCGAGGGGAGCAGAAGGACACAATGAAAATAGAAACAAGGAGATATGTAGGAAATACATAGGGCTTTTGAAGTGCCTGAGCTGGGCCCTTCTTTCCAACATTTTCAGGAGGAAATAAAGATGCTCAGTTCCTATGAAAGAAATGACCTGAAGATTCTTCCTTTGTCCAGCACCATGCCTGGAGATCCTGGGGACGCTTCCCAAGACCGATATATGGCCAGCACCATTAGCAAGGGAGGCCTCTCCTTCCACCGTAACGCCTGGTGATGGAGGAGATGTCAAAGCCCCCAGAGTTGATGGGCACTCCATCACAGCTGAGGATGTTCCCAACAGCAGCAGAGGTGGAGGATCCCACCACGGTGTTCTGTGGGAAGGAGCTGAGGATGGGCCCGGGCAGGGTCACCACCACAGCAGGTGGCTGAATGACCACGGTGGAGTCCTGGCATTGCCTGACACAGGGCTCATTGCAGCTGTTGGCCAGCGGAGTGGGGCCACAGGGCTGGCAAGGACGGCACTGGGTGTTGCAGGACATGTCTTGAGGCTGTAGATGCACCTGGTAGAGAGAGCAGAGAGGAAACAGAGCACAAATCTGTGTGGGTGTGTGGTGGGGAACAGCCTGGTTACTCCATCACAAAAGAGCCAAGGCCATCATGAGTGGGAAGCTGGAGACTGGGCCAGGAGCCCTACAAAGAGCAGCCTGACTCAGGAAGTTCTCTGCCAGGGTATAAAGCAAAAGGAATCACCGTCACCAGCCTCTGTCTATGCCAGCCTCCTCCCCACTTTCCTCTCTCATGACCAGATGCTCCAATCCCCAAATATGAGAAAGCCAACATTATTTGAAATGTCCACCAAGAGGAGATCTCACTTTGGCAGAGAAAGAGAAGGGGCTTCAGACTCACCTGGTTCCCAAGCAGAAGGAAGCAAGAGAAGTGGATGAGAGAGCAGAGACTTGGGCTGCCTTTTATACCTGCCCTTCACTGCCACAGGACCAGGAGCAGACTTTGCAGAGGTAACAATTTCCCAGCAAGCTCATCTTGAATGCAAACCAGCACACCTAATGATATGGGCTGTGCTTTTATTTCCTGCATTGCTGCCTTTTCATTTCCAGGTTTGTTCCATGCCCGTTTTCCTGTGAAGGATTCTTCTGATCCCTGGGATTAAAGGCCCCAGGATTTCTAAGGCAGGAATGCAGCAGTGCAGGCAGACGACTCAGTTTATATACTGCACAGGCCCAGGCTGGGCAAGTGATATTACAGTCTGGATAACTCTGGGGGGCTGTTTTGCGTTCCAGAAATCCTCAGCCGGCTGCCCAAGGACTCCTGTGCATGAGAATATGTCCTATCCTTCTCTTTCTCTCCCTATGGTCACTTCTTCCCTCCCTGTGTCCATGGACTCTGCTACTGTTTTTCACCCAATGTGCCTAACTCTCCTATCAGGAGAAAATTCTGCCTTGTTTTAACTCATGCCCTCTTTGTGCAGTACAGAAAATGGCATTGGCTTGTCCGGCTCCTTGTCCTTCCTCACAATGCTCCAACCCTGCTGCAGTTGTCCCCAGGTGTCCTCAGAAGAGTCCACAGTGTGTTGTGCTCCTACAACCTAGACTTCTAACGGACAGAAAGGTGAGCCCATGTAATCCTCATGAAGCTCAAGAAGGCCAAGAGTAAGATCCTGAATTTGGGTTGGGTCATTCCCAAGGATGGACACAGACTGGGTAATGAGTAAACTGAGAGCAGCCCAGCCAAGAAGGACTTGGGTATACTGGTGAATGAGAGGCTGGACATGACCTGCAATGTTCACATGCAGCCCTGGAATTGTATCCCAGAATTGTATTGCATCAAATGAAGAGTTACTACCAGATATAGAGAAGTGGTTCTCACCAATACTCTGCTCTTGTGAGACCCCAGCTGGAGTGCTGTGTCCAGTTCTGGCGTCCCCAATGTGAAGGTGCTGAAGTAGGTCTAGAAGAGGTCACAAAGTTGCTCAGAGGGCTGCAGCCCTTCTGCTATGGAGACGGGGCTGGGAAAGATGAATGTGTTTAGGCTCACGATTGTTCTGGGAATACCTTAAATTGCATTCCAGTGGCCAAAGAGGATACAAGAGAGATGAACTCTCTCTTTTTTACAAAGAGAGGGACTTTTTTACAAGAGCATGGAGTGACAGATCAAGGGGGAATGGTTTACCACTGAAACAGGATAGATTTTTACTTACTAAGAAAAAATTTTTCCTTCTGAGGGTGGTGAGGCCCTGGCAGAGGTTGTCCAGAGAAGCTCTGGCTGCCCCATCCCTGGAAGTGGATACTATGGTACCGTGAAGCACATACTCGTGTGACTTTCACAGTTGCTTCTAGATCCAGGGATTTTGATGATAAAAACTATCCTAGAAACCTGACTTGGGGCAGATCTATTGGAGGCTACACCATAAACAAGAAAACGAGCCTTGTCAATGTTCTCTGCTTACAATAGCAGTGCAATTCTCAGAGCAAGTAGCCTACTGGCTCTTCTTCCTGTCTCATCTCTATGGGCCTCCACTGATGGCCACAGCTGGAGAATGAGGTCTTTGGTAGGAAGCACAATTGCTCTTGCAGTTTTGACACTGTCGTCACAGAAGCCCAAGATGAGAAGGACTCTTCCTTTCCCTGTGTCAGCAAGTCAAAAACAGCCTCCAGCCAGACTCTGGACAAGATTCTTCCTGCCCTCATCCACTGCTAGAGAGTGGTCTCACTCTTTTTCATGTCTCTCCTTTTCAGGGAATTCACCAGTGCTGGAGGGAGCTCCCATGTTTTTGGGTCTGTGCCAGTTTCTCTGTCTAACAGATGGTAACATCTCAGTGATCTCCTCTCCTCCCATGAGCTAAAGGAAGGGTCTGGGGACCTATTTTCAGCCAACCCCACTACAGCACTTCTTAGGGAAACTCAGCTCAAGGTGAGTTTCCAGGTGGCTCCCACCCTTTGAATTGGAATCTGTTGCTCAAGGAGTATCATCCCCTTTGCCCAAGAAATCTCAGGGTACTCCTTTGCTTTTCTGCTGCTGTTCTAGCATAGCCTGCCTCTCCCAAGTGACAAGGATCTGCTCTGGCAGCCCTGTGTGAGGCTTTGAATGCTACTGTTTATCTCAGAGGGCTCTAAGCAGTGTTGATGAGGAATTCACAGCAGGTCTCAGACACTCTGCTGTGTCTTGGATATTTTTGACATTTCAGATCCTGCTTTTTGTTGCTTTCCAGGACTGTAGAGGTCTTCAATGCCCCAAATACACAATTCCTTCCAAAATGCATCATTCCTAGACAGAAATGACAAGCAGTGATGTCTGTCTGAGGATAATTCCAGTCTCAAACTCCTTCTGCTGTCCCAGGCATTTTCACAAATGCCACTGAAAAAGAGCACAGCTGACAAAGGGTGGGAATCAGCCTGTGCCTTGGGTGATGGTGCCTGGGCCTGGACACAGGACTAAGTGCCAAGTGCCCAGGTGGATGCAGGAGGTTTGTGAATCTCCTCCAGAAGTGTCATTGCTTCTAGAAGGGAGGAGTAGATGTTCAGTTCAGACTCAATCATCTCAATTGGAGAGCTCTACGCTCAGGTGAAATTAATCCCACACTCTCCATAAAGGTATGTTTACCATTATGAGGAGCTGATGCCTCCTCATTATGAAGTGGTTACATGCACTATCTTTACTTCCAGTGTGCAAAGAGAAAAGCTTTGAGAACATGTTTAATCTGTTCTGAAATGAAAATTGGGAGGGGAAAAGCAAGTGCTGTTTGGAAGTGCTAATATCCTCCCAAGGAGTGTAAAGAGAGACTTGCTTCCCAGCCAGCCTTCCACAGCTCTGCACTTTGAGTGGCTTTGCCAATCACATTAAAGTTTTTCCACAACAAAGCCCAAAATGGGTGGAACAATGTACTGGTAAAAATGATGTGGTGTTTTAGATGTGGAAATGCCCTGACACATCTAGTATGAAGCACACCATTTTGCATAATTTTAATTAAAAATAAGAGAGTCGATTCAGATACTAAGGAGGGGAAAGAAGAGGAATTATGCAAATTTTGTTTGCAGTCTTATGCCAGGAATAATGGCTATAAGTAGAGATATCAGACATTACCATATTTTATCTTGAATCAGATTTGAGGAAATAGGTACAAGAATGTGGCATAGATACATCACAAAACATCAGGCTAAATGTAAAAATACATGTCTACTTCCTAAAGCAACATTTCCTAAAGTTGCTGGGATTTCTTTAGGAGATTCAGAGAAACCCTGACAAAATTTAGCACTTGGCAAACTGGGGTAGAAGCCTTTGGGAGTACCACTCCTCCAGCTCTGTTACAGAACCATTTATGGGCAGGGTTTGTGACCCTTTCCAAGCACAGCACTTTAAAGGACTGGGAGGCATTCTGAATTACTGGAATGAACAGAGGGTGGTGGGAGAGAAGAACTGAGGCTCAGCCTAGCCAGAGATGGCTGTAAGGTGATATGAGCTCATTGGGGAGTTGGTGGCTTCTCACTGCCTGGGATGTCCACACAGACCTACATTTCAGAAGGGATCTTCTGCAGGGCAGAAGTCGTGGGAGAGCAGGGATGAATCTGTTCAAATGATGCCCTGTGAAAAGTTACTTCACTTTTTCTGGAAAGCCCGTCCCAGAGCGAGCTTCACCTCTTTGTTTCTGAGTGTGTAAATGAAGGGGTTCAACAAAGGAGTTACCACTGTGTTAAAGGTATTCACGATTTTGTTCAGATCCAGGGAGGTCTGGGCTGATGGCTTGACATACAGGAACATGGTGGAGCCATACCAGATGGTGACAACACTGAGATGGGCAGAGCAGGTGGAAAAGGCCTTTTTCCGGCCATGGGCTGACTGAATCCGCAGGACGGAAGAGATGATATACATGTAGGAGACCAAGGTGACCACACAGGAGGCCACCACAACAATTATGGAGACGAGGAAGGTTGCCAGCTCCACAGGCCATGTATCACTGCAGGAGAGGGCAAGGCAGGAATCTATATCACATAGAAAATGATTGATGACATCTGGCCCACAGAAAGTCAGCCTGGATGTCAGAAAGGCCAGCAGGGAAATGGCCAAAAAGCCTCCCAGCCAGGAGCTGAGTGCCAGCCGAACAGAGAGGACATTGTTCATGAGGGAGCTGTACCTCAGGGGACAGCATATGGCTAAGTAGCGGTCATAGGCCATGACAGACAGGAGAAAACACTCAGTGGAGCCTAGAGAGAGAAGAAAAAACAACTGGAAAATGCAGACACTGAAGGAGATGGTCTGGCTAGTCCCCAGCATGACTCCTATGGCTTTGGGAACAACACCCGTTGTGTACCAGATCTCCAGAAAGGAGAGATTACAGAGGAAAAAGTACATTGGGGTGTGTAGGTTGCTGCTTCTCCACACAAGGGCTATGATGGATGCATTACCTATCACTGTCACGGTGTACATCAGTGCAAACACCACCACAAATGACACTCTGAATTGCCATGTCCCTGGGAAGCCAAGAAGAATGAATTCTTTTACAGTAGTCCTATTTGCCATGTCCTTCCAAGTGTTGACGTCCGTCTGCAAAGAAAGAAAAGTTTCTGTGAAAGTTTTCATGCTTGTGCTGGTCCTTCAGATGCTACAAGTAGTGGAAAAAAAATCACCATCCCTGAAAATGCAGTTGGTGCACAGCATGGGAAAATGGCAGTTTTCCTATGTTAAAATTTTCATATAAATCCTCCCCTGATGAAACACATTTGGACAACTAGATCTAACCCTGAAAATCAGACGTACCCCAACAAACAAACACTTGGAGAAGTGTTTATCAGACTGTGCATCTCCTTTACAGCATGTGGCATGTAGTTACTTCTGTGAGATGAAAATCCCACTTAGGATGGGGGATTTGTCCATCCCAAACATGGACACCAGGCTGAGGCACTCCAGCTATAGAAAAAGCTGTTACAAGTAGAAAGGCAATAGCATAACTTGTAATCTCCAAGGCAGGCAATACTGAGGTGTGATATCATCAAATGCAGCTGAGGAATACAAATACTCTCATGATGTGATACTGCAAGAGATTTTCCAACCTCTTCTATGTCAGTTTATTACAAGGAATTGGGACTGAGCTGCAGCCACACAGGGCAGCAGGTTAATATGCCAGTCACCACTCAAGGTCTCCTATACTGGCTTTCTTCTAAGCCTCAGAACAGGAAGCTTTTGCAAATACCTTCATTTCCCTCACTGATATCTGCTTCTCAGCATAGCTGCTAGGGGTATGATCCACCTCTTTGCAATTTTGCCATTTCAGAGTCAGAGGAAGGATTTCTGCTGACTAAGCTGAAATATCTGTGGTGAAATACTCCTATCTCAGCTCCTCAGCTTAACCCCCTTCTTTCTTCACAGAGAAAAAGCATGAGGGAGACATGGCTCATTTTGTCTTAAAAGCATGGCTAAAAGCTCTCTAGAAGTGCCAGGTTGTCTCTGAGGTCTAAGGCAGGAGTCTAGTAAGCACCTGGATGTTAGACATCTCAACTTGGGCAGAGATATTCAGCCTCAGTAACTGAAGGCAAAGTCCTCTGAGTTGAATCCCATTAAAGGTAGCTCTGCTGAACTGTTCCTGCAGACAAGGGAAAATCCTTGATCAGTTCTCTAGAGAAAACATATTTTCAGGTGGATATGGAAGACAAATTGACTAAATCACTACCTGAATCATCCCTTTCTCTCCTATCTTCCTCCACAGCAATATATACGAGAAATCTCATGTACTTAAAGAGTAAAGAAAGCTCCCTTAAACCAGCTCCCCTTAAACATGCAAGACACTAGAGGTCTGTGCTACATGTCTTGGGCAGGCTTCACTCACCAGATTTGCCAGTGGAAATGATCCAAATGACATTTTTTCATGCACCGTCCTCCCAAGGTAACCATGGTCCCCTTGGCTAGTAGAGAGCATTGGAAAGAGGTAGATTTATTGGGGGCAACTCTGGATTCAGGTGAAGGTGTGTGGATGAGCAGCTCTCCCCTTGCTGACTCACTTCAAGCTGATGGCAACTGCCTGACCTGGTTTCCTCTCCGTCCAGTAGGATCTGACAGCTTCCACTCCTGATCTTTTCCCTCTCACTGCCACCACTGTAATTCCACTAAAGGGAGCTCTGTGTGCACGCACACAAAGTGAAAACACTCTTCAGCTTAGCTTCATATAGTGAGATCATACACCAGAGAGTCGCCAGCATCATCAGCATAAGAACATCCCCACACTCACCTCATTAACACAATGAAGCTCCAGCTGGCCACACCTAGGAGACTGATTTCTGTTTTCCCTCTGGTGTGCTCCAGGGAATTTGACCTCTGGGAGGCCTTGTAGGCTTGTCAGAGATGAATAGTACTCTCTCTTCACACAGGCCAATTAAAGAACAGCAATGCAATTCCCTAAGTGGCTGCTAGGCTGGGTGTTTGCCTCCTGCCTGCAGCTGTGGTATGAGAACGTTGTCAGGAACTTAGCTGACATGGAGATGTCTGAAATAGTCATGTTCCAAGAGACTGGTGTCAAGCATTTGGTGCTGGGTACTAAAGGGGTCATGAAAGCTCCAGGGTGAGAAGCAACTCAAGGCAACTATGGGCACATGAGCAGACAGTAAGGTAAGGGACTCACCTACCTCATTTCAAAGCCTCTAAATGCAATTAAGGCCTCTGTCTTCAGTTTTAACTGAAGTGAAGAACTAAGTAAAGATCTAAGTTCAAAATCAGATGAGACATTAGTAGAGGAAAATTGATTTCCCCTGACTCCAAAAAAGGTGTCTTCTATTGAGGTACTCATCTTTGCTCCATTCATCATCAGCTGAGAGAAGCAGGCACTCTCAAGCCTTAGTTCAACCCTTACAAAAATGATCTCTTACAGATCAAGTAATACAGGTCTTACAGACACCTATTTTTCTTCTGTTAATGCTCAAGATAATCTAGTAAACTGGCTTAGACCACACAGACACATAAAAATACGCTAACTTCTCATCCTTTAGACATCTTGAGTTAGATTCACCTCCAGAGAGAGTCTGTCTGCACTGTCCAGAACCACCACACAGGTTTTGGACTTGACAGAGACATTTTCTGCAAGTCCTGTGTCTGAGGCTTCAGTGTGGTTGAGAGAAAACTGACCTGTACTTGGTTTGAGCTGGAGATGCAGCTAATGGGAGTAAAGTTCTCAGCGTGAGCCTATTTGCTGACCATGAAGCCATCTCCCTGCTATTTATCCGTCCTATCCATGGAAATGGATGTGGGGTTTAGCCATAGGATGGAGGTGCTGGAGCCTGTGGGTTCACTTGTGATCACTTAATGAAGAAAGCCATGCACACATGACCAGGTATGCAGGCCCTGCTGTGACCTTGTCCTGTCTGGGGAGTTCAGAGGGACACCACTGCTCAGCTGCAGGATTTTTGTCTCCAGAAAATGATTCTTGCTATTTCCTGGCACAACTGCTTTGGGATGGGGTAAGTCCCATGGGTAACCTGATGTCCCATCACTGACTGTGGGAAGAGTCTACAGTGTCTGTTAGATCTGATCCTGAAGACGGTTTGTGCTCCCCATCTGCAGGACATGCTCTAAGACCAAGGAATCATATCTGAGCAAAAATGTTGGAAGGCTGAGCCTGATCCCTGCTGTCTGTGGGGAAGTCAGGGATGTCTTCCTCAGCTCCAAGGGACAGTGCCTGAATGGGCCCCACTTCTGTGTTTTCTACCCTCCCCTTCCTCTGGGAATAATCAGTGGTCTACTTGTGTCCCCACCTTTTCCTCCACCACCCATGGCAACACCTTTTAGTCTCAGCAACTTGAGACAAGGACACCAAAAAAGATTACATGGAGGTTGAGGATGAAATGCAAAAAGCTTTATTGTCATTGAAGTGGGAAATTAGTTCCCTTATAGAGGAGGCTACTGGTAGTGGTGGTGGTGAGAGACCACATGCAACTGCAGCAAGTCTGGGCCCACTTTGGCACAGACACTGGAGAGCCAACGGGGCATCCATCTGCCTGCCCTACAGTGGGTGGGCAGGGGTTAGCAGATCCCCCAGAGAGGTTCTGAAAGTCTTACAGTCCAGAAATATGGAAGGCAAGAGAGAGGGAAGAGAGAGTAAGGCAGGGAAAGCAAACACTGGCCATGGTTTCAGAGAGCCCCACCGACCCTCCTTCAGAAGGGCAGCATTGGTTGCTCAGCACCTCTGAATTTGATGGCCAGAAGCTCTGTCCTCAGTCCAGCATCAGCTTCTGGGTTCCTGGGGGTCCTTGTGAGGGCTGCACCAGTGGCTTTAGCATGGACGACATCTGCTCCCACTGTAGCGGTTGGTGATGCAGGAGAGGTCAAAGCCCCCAGAGTTGATGGGCACTCCATCACAGCTGAGGATATTCCCAACAGCAGCAGAGGTGGAGGATCCCACCACGGTGTTCTGTGGGAAGGAGCTGAGGATGGGGCCAGGCAGGGTCACCACCACAGGTGAGGGCTGGAGGGCCACGTGGGAGTCCTGGCACTGCCTGACACAGGGCTCATTGCAGCTGTTGGCCAGCGGGGTGGGGCCACAGGGCTGGCAGGGCCGGCACGGGGTGTAGCAGGACATGTCTTGGGGCTGGAGATGCACCTGAGAGACAGGGAAGGGAAGGAAGCAGAGCACAGGCACATGTGAGGAGCCATCAGCCGTGAGTCCATCATCCCACTGCAAGAATTGCAATGGTACCTGCTTAAGCCAGAAAGCAGAAACTGGGCAGTGAGAGAAAAGGGTTTTCGTCCTCATTGAGACATAGTACTGCAAAGTGTCACATTATGTCTTCAATAAAGAGCTCCCTCAGCCAAATCCTTGACACTAAGTCAGACCTTAGTTCTTCTCTGACCCCTCAGCAGCAGCAGCACTACAGTACTGCAAAGTGTCACATTATTTCTTCAATAAAGAGCTCCCTCAGCTCCTTGACACTAAGTCAGACCTTAGTTCTTCTCTGACCCCTCAGCAGCAGCAGCACTAAGACCTCTCACAGGCTATAGGAACACACATCTGCTTCACCAGAAAAGGACAGGGGAAAGAGCTTCGGACTCACCTGCGTTCCAAGGAGAAGGAGGCAGAAGTGGGTGAGAGAGCATGAAGTTGGGCTGGCTTTTATAGTCACTCTGAGTTGCCCCAGGCCCAGAGGTGGCTTCTATGAAAGTGATAATTTCCTAAGGTGCTCATCATGTATGGAAAACATCCCAGTTAATGACATGGGTTGGGTGCTTGTTTTCCGTGTTGCCACCTTTTCATTTCCCAGCTTATGTCATAGACATTTCTTCATAGAGGCTTATTCTGAGTGCTGAGATTGAGATGCCTCAGGATTTCCAGGGCAGGAATCCAGTGTCTGTGGAATCCTCTGTTCAAGTACTGGATGGGTGCAGTTCAGGGAAATGAGGTTGGCCTGGAGCTCACTGGTGGTGTTGCCTGTGGCCTTGTTGATTGGAAGGGGGACAGCTGCTCCCAGCTTTTCAACCCTTGACTGGTCACCCAAAGATATGGGTGCAAAATGATATGCCATGTCTCTTCTCCATGCCTCCCAACTTGCTCCAGTGTTTGTTTGTGTTCAGAATCTCAGGCATTTGGGCTGCACTGTTGGGTTTCATTTTCTTGCTCCTAAGGCTCTCCTTATGTCCTCCCAATAGCTCCAAGGAGGGAGAATTCTCAAATAATCTGGGCAATGTGAGCCGGTGCTTGGTCACTCTCAACAATAAGAAGGTCTTTCTTATGTTTCACACAGAGCTTCCAGTGTTCCAGCCTGTGCTTGTTTCCTGTGGTCCCATCACTGGGCACCTCAGAGAAGTGCCTGGCTCTGTTTGCCTTGCACCCTCTGGACTTGGGTTGCATGGCAAGGTTTTGGTTGTGGGGGAGCCAACACCAGAGGGATTTAAGACTCATCCACCACTGGCCAAGGCTGAGCTCATCAGTGATGGTGAAAGCACCTCTGGGATAACATGTTTAAGAAGGGAGAGAACAACTACTGTGGAACAGCAGCCAGAAGAGAGGTTAGAGAAGATGTGGAAAGAACCAACCCTGCAGACACCAGTCTCAGTGAAGAGGGGAGGTAGATGCTCCAGGTGACCCCATAAAAGTTCATGCTGAATCAGGCTCCTGTCAGGACCTCTGGCCATGTGAGTGGCAGGCCCGTGCTAGCACAGGTTTGCAGGCAGGACTTGTGAAGAACTCATATTGGAGAAGTTTTGGTGGTACTGTCTCCCATGGGAGGGACCCCATGCTGGCATAGGGGAAGTGTGTGAGAGTTCCTTTTCCTAAGGACAAAAGAGCCACAGAGATGTGTTGTACTGAACACAACTCCAAATCTCTACCCCTTTGGAGGGGAGAAAATCAGGAGTGAAGCTGAGCCAAAGAAGGGAGCAGTGGGGGGAAAGGTGGTTTTTGATTTTAGTTTTACTTCTCATTACCCTATGCTGACTGGATTGCAATAAATCAAATCAATTTCCCCAATGTGAGTTGGGTTTTCCCATGAGGGTAATTGATGAGTGATCTTTCCTGTCCTTATCTAGCCCCAGAAGCCTCTTGTATTTTCTCTCCTCTGTCCAGCTGAGGAGAGGGATTAATGGAACAGAGCCATCATAGAAGACAGCTGGAATCAGCTGAGTGGTCCATTGAGGTGAGATCTCTTTTTAGAGAAAGCAGAGAAGGAGAAAGGGTTTCAGACTCACTTGATTCCCAAGGAGAAGGAGACAAGAGAAGGTGATGAGAGAGCAAAGAACTGTGCTGGCTTTCACTGTGGACCTTTACTGACTCAGGCTGCCAGAGGTATCCCTTCTGGAGGTGATCATTTTCTGACAAATTCATCCTGAATGCAAAACATCTCATTTAATGCTGTGAGCATCTCATTTAATGTTTGGCTTCTTAAATGGCTGTGTTTTCTCTTCCTGCTTTATTTCTGGCACATTCCTCAATGAAGGCATCTTTTGCATTACAAGGTCAGACGCCCAAGCATTTCTGCATCAAAACACATCAGCGTCAGCACAGGACTCACGCCACATGCTGCAGGAGTCCATTAAAAGTAAATTATGTCAGTCTAGGTCACTCCACTGGGATCTTAGGGGCTTTGTCTCGAAGAAGTGGCCTTGTTCTTGAGTTTGACTGTATCCGACCAAACACAGAGCCCAGGACAATTCAGGGGGCTGGCTTTGCTTTCTCCTGTCATGCAGCAGGGATACAGAAAGGGAGAGAAAAGGTGGAAGGTTTTATTCAGCTGTCAGAAAGAAAGGCAAATGATAAAGGGGCTTCCATAAGGACAAAGGTGGCAAAAGAGTAACGAAAGTGTAGGACTGCTGCTGAATGAGATGAGGGCCCTGGTGACACAGGATAGAGAAAAAGCTGAGGTGCTGAAGGCCTTCTTTGCCTCAGTCCTTATTAGCAAGACTGGCCTTAAGGAATACCAAATGTAGACTGGGGATAAAGTCAGGATCAGGGAACATGCACCCTTGATGGAAGGAGATCAGGTCAGTGAATCCTTAGCAAACTGCACTTATGTAGGCCCTGTTGGAATGTACACACAAGTGGTAAGGGAACTGGCTGCTGTCATTGCCAGGTTACCTTCAGCCGAGCATGGTGACTGGATACTGGAGCAAAGCAAATGCCACTTCTGTCTTCAGAAAGGGAAAAAGGAGAACCCAGTGAGCCACAGCCTTCTCAGCCTTACCCTAGCCCCTTAGAAAGTGATGGAGCAGCTAGTCCTGGAAAGCTCTCCTAATCAAGGCGTGTCAGTGATGAGAAAGTCACCAGGAGAGGATCAGGGTGGCTTCACCAAGAGGAAGTGATGCCTGATCTCCTTGACAAAGTGCTGTGGTGATTAGACAGGCTCAGGAGAAGAGGAAAGGATGGTGGCTCCTCTCTACCTGGAGGTGAACAAGGCCTTTGACACTCTTGTGTGGATTCCTGTAGGAGCCTCACAGAGAAGCTGTTGATGTTGGATGAGCAGACAGTGAGATGAATGAAAACTGACACAGGCACAGGGATCAGTGATCAGCAGCAGAAAATAAAGTTGGAGACCAGTGACTGGTGGTGCATCTAAATGGTGAGGGCTTGATGGCTCCTGTTTATGTGGGTGATGGGACAGAGTGGACCCTCAGCAGGTTTGCACACAACACCACACTGGGAAGAGAGGCTTATGCATCAGAGAGACAGGCCAGCATCCAGAGGGACCTCACCAAGCAGGAGAAAGAGGCTGATGGGAAACTCATGCAATTGAACAAGGGAAAGTGCAAATTCCTTTGTGTCAAAGAAGTCCAATAGTGTCCCTGGGTCCATTGGACCAGGTGTTGCCAGGAGCTCAAGAGAGGTGACTGCTCCCCTGTGAAAAACGCCAATCACTTGTTTTTGAAATTTTAAAAATTTAATAGTAATAAAATGGTTATAAAAATAGTAATATAATTAAAATAATAAAATTTGAAATTTGAGGTTAGGACAATATGAGACAATAAAAACAAAGACATACGGACATCTGGGTACCTTTTTCAGGGCAACACAAGCCTGAAAAAGGACCCCGTTAACAGAGGATTAACCCTTAAAAACAATTACCTGTTTCATATTCATACATCTCATACATGATGCATAAATTCCATTCAAACACAGGATTCTGTCTGGTCACTGTCAACTTCTTTCTCTTAATCCTTATGCCATCTTCCAGTCTGAGCGAGGTGGGAAGAAGTTAGTTTTCTACTGATAAGGGAGAAATAAATTCCCTTTCTCTGAAAGATTTGGGTGTCCTGTGGCTCCTATCTGGTGCGAGTCCTTTCTTAAACAAATATCTTGCATAGCATAGTTTCTATTTTAACATTATGTTATAACCTAAAACTATATTTACGAAAATTAATACAGCATAACTTTCTAACATACACATACAATATTCATTTTAATACTTGTGAAAAGCCAATCATAAAATACACATTTTTCACACCCCCTTTATGCAACACTGGGGGGAACACAGCTGCAGTGGCCTCCTCTGCCACCCTTCCTCTGCGACCATATTAGTGACAAAAGGGAACAGTAAGAGAGTGATAAGGTATGGGGAAAATTCTCTGGCCTACCAGGCTCAAAGAGTTGTGGCCATTGCTTCAAACCCCAGCTGGCAAACAACTCTGGGGTCTCTCAGGGATCAGCAGTAGGACTACTAGTGTTGCATGTTACCATGAATGTCATGAATACTGGGAAGGAGGACACTTCACAACCAAGAACAGGCAGTGAACTGGCCTCTGTTGCCCAAGTTGTTCCCAGAAAATCCTGGAACCATCTGTGCAAAGGAAACAGGGAATACAGACTAGACTCTGGAAGTTCTCTGCAACAGGAAACTAGGCAAGGAACAGCTGCTGGAACATGGGGCTTTCAGCCTCCTCACTGCCATCTGCAGAAAACCCCTGGCTGCAGTTTCCAGCCCCTGATCACAGACACAGCTCGGGGAAGCTGCTCCATCTCCTGGTTCAGGGCCCTGTTGCTGCCTCAGGCTGCAGGCTGGAGCAGTTACGGCTGATTCTCGCTGGAATATACTTGCTGGAGGAGGGGGAGAGTCCTTTTGCCGGGACACCAAGCTGTGTCCGTGCAGAGCCCGAGTGCTCTCAGCCCGGGTGAGAGCCCGAGCGGCGCCAGCGCAGGGTTCATACCGGGGCGGAGCTGGGCGCGATGGAGAGAGAGGGGAGGACAGAAAAGGAGGCGGCACAGTGAGAGCACAGAGCCGGGGCTCAGAGGCACGGCGGCATGCGGCGGGGTCGGGGCGCGGCGCTGGCCGCGCTGCTGATCGGTGCGCGGGGCTGGCGGGGAGGGGCCGCGGTCTGGGGATGCGGTGATCCCGGAGGCTGCCGTCCTGCCTGGCCTCTTCTCAGACCGGTTACCGCGAACTGTTCTATCGTTCATCCCTGCCTCTTCTCCATCCCAAACTTCTATTCTATGCCAGAACCTCCAGAAACATTCTTTCTTTATAACTCATAAAATCAGTCCTTACCCATTGCTAATTTTCTTCTTGCTTTCTCCAATATCTTCCCATTCTCCAGTGACTCTCCTAATCGTTCTGTCATTCAAACATTCATCTCTCCACAAGCGATTAAAGAACACTTCCATTCCTGCATCTAAGGTGCCCTGGTAACTGTTTTCCTCCTCATTTCTCTGTGCTCCTGACTGCTTCTGCAGGCTTTGATCTGGGGATTGGCAGGCAGAACTGGATAGAAAGTAGGAGTTGTGGTTTGTTCCATTTGTCTCCCTGGCAGTGGCTGCGGTCAGAGCCCAAGTGGAGCAAGAGCCATTCCTGGAGACCACAGAGGGCACCAACATCAGCATCAAGTGCTCTCACCCCAATATCCGGATGGGCGATTTCATCCACTTTTACCGACTGGTGCCGGGAAAAAGCCCCGAACTCCTGGTCATGACTCCTAAAGCGTCCAAGGAGCTGCGATCCCCTGAAGGGCGCCTGACGGTGTCGGCAGATCGGCGTCGGAGCGCGCTGTGGCTCGGGCGGCCCCGGCGCGGGGACGCGGCCGTGTATTACTGCGCGCTGGGGCCACGGGCAGAGGAGCCGGGGCTGCGGCCGGGCACGAACCGCCGCGGGCGGGGCCGGGCGGGGCCAGCAGGGGGCGCTGCCGGGGCGCGGCTCCGCAGCTCCTTCCGCTGCCCCGAGCCCGCACGCACCGGCACCGCCAGCGACACCGAAAGGCCCGCACACGCCCTGCCTGCCTGCCCTCAGTCCTGCTGCTATTGCTTCTCCTCACTTCCATCCCCTCCCTGACACCTTTCTGGGAATAAAGCAACACCCTGAGTAGAAAAAAAAAGTAATGCAAATACTCCTACTGCATATGCAGGAGTCCACGGTACCACGAACACACTCAGGAGCTCGCCCACAGCTAAAGAATAACTATATTGAATAGCTCTGCATTGATGAAGAGGTGTGTGCCCACACATTTCCGAAGGAGACCCAGTCACCAACACTTCTTCTGCCAGGTCCCCACTGGTGTGCAAAGAGACACACTCACTCCTGTTCCTGGTCCTACACCAATGTATATGAACACACATCTACGTGAACACTCTTGTCTAGAGATTTGCACACATAAAACACATCCCAATGGAAATCTATTCCCATACAGGCCCCCCCTTCTTCCTCCTCAGCTCAACCTGGTGTTCACCGGGTTTTGCCTCCCCGTGTGTCACCATTGGGCTGCTGGTTCTGAACCTGTCATGTCAAAACTGCCTTCAGGAAAGCCTTTGTGCCTCGATGGACATCTTACCCTCTGTTCAGGCTGTCAGTACACAAACTATGCCAGGACCTTGTGTGACTCTTTTTCTTTCCCCACAAGGCTCCAGCCCTGCTGCACTTGTTCCCAGGTTTCCTCAGCAGCATCCATGGCTGATTGTGTCCTTGCCTGTGCTCCTGGTTTGTGTGCACTTGTGTTCAGGCAGGGTCCACAGGAATCCATGTGGGAGCACAAAATCCTGCATGAATCCCCCCCAATATGCAGAAGCCTCTGCATGTGTGTATGTCTGTGTGGGTGTGTCTGTATGTGTCCATGTGTGTCTGCGTCCTATTCTGTTTCTCAATAAGTGAAATGTGTTGATCTCACTCGAGACGCTCTCCACTGCTCTGCTATGAGCATCACAGAGCAGCATTTGCCCTGACACACGAGAAGCCCGGGTGTAGCAGGACAATGATGTAGCAGCATGCAGGAGATTTGTCCAGGGCAGAGGCACTGAAATGCAGTCTCTGCTTTCTGACCCCTCCTTCTCCCACTGCTCTGAACACAGACACACGGACACATGGTAGCACAGACATACAGAGAGGTGTCTCCAGGCCTGTGCACTGCTGCCCTCCCCTGATCTGCAGCACATTGGTTTTGTGAACACAGAGAAAGGCTGAGGCTTTATGCCCAGCTCCTGTACCCGTGTGTGGCTTTCTTTCCAGTGCCCTGAAGAACAATTCGGGAGTCCCCACATGACAGCAAAGAGAGGATGGGAGGGAACAGATGATGGGAGCGAAGGAAAGGCAGGCAGTGGGGTGGTGGCAGAGGAGGTGGCGGAGGCAGGGGACTGTGGCTGCGTGTGCCTGGGATGAGCGTTGGGCTCGGCATTTGTCTCTGTCACTCCTGCTCCTCCTTGTTTCTTTTACACCCTCTGCCCTCAATCCTCCTCTCCCCAATGAATCCACTCTCTCCCAGCTTGCCGGATCTATTACTCCATTTCTTTGATCATCCATTGTTTCATTCAATCATCTAGCCTTCCATATAATTTAGCCAGTCTCTTTTCCTTCATTCCAGTCTCCCCTTCTGCAGTCTGACACTTCTCCAAAATATCCCACATTCCTATTTCCAAGTAATTACTCTCAGAGAAGCAGTCTCTCCATCCTTTATTCTCAGAATATCCTAGCTACCTCTGATCTGTCCTTCTCTGCCCTCTCCCCACTTTGCGTGCATGGCATTTGCTGCCGATGAAAAGTGATTGTTCTTTTCTCCGTGGCAGTGGCTCTGGCCAGAGCTCAGGTACACCAGGAGCCATTCCTGGAGACCACCGAGGGCATCGGCATCAACATCACCTGCTCACACTCCAAAATCCAGACCAGTGATTGGATCCAGTGGTACCGCCAGCTCCCTGGCCGAGAACCCGAAATCCTCGCAGTCATAATGAAAGATTCCAAAGAGCTGCCGGACAGTGCGGGCCGTGTGTGGGTGTCGGCAGATCGGCGTGGGAGCGCGCTGTGTCTCGGGCGGCCCCGGCGCGGGGACGCGGCCGTGTATTACTGCGCGCTGGGGCCACGGGCAGAGGAGCCGGGGCTGCGGCCGGGCACGAACCGCCGCGGGCGGGGCCGGGCGGGGCCAGCAGGGGGCGCTGCCGCTCCGCCCGCCGCGCTCCCGCGGTTCCGATCTGCAAAGGACCCGGCCCCCCTCACCTTCCCCCTGACAGGCACTGATCCTTTCCCTGCACATCAGTAACACCTCACGCGTCCCGAAAAGCAAACACAAGGGTTTAGCAACGCTGCAAGTGTCAGAGGGAGACACTTGAAAGACAGGGCTCCATATGATGTTTCTCCCCGGATTCTTGCTCTAGAGCCCCCTTTCACTTTAGGAACATGAGCTTTTCAGCATCTTCAGGAACTCCGTGGGCTGAGCAACTTCAGCAGACGCCACAGTCAGGGCAAGTGAAAGGTGAGAGTGTCTGATTCTCTGAGGTTCACATCACTTCTGTTTTCCAATCCCAAGGGAAGAACAAGGAAAAGGAAAAGTCATGAACAAAGCACAGATTTATGCCAATCGACAGTAAGTGAAAAGGGAGAGAAGGAGGGAGCTGAGAGCTCTCCTGTTTCTAATTGATGGGCCATTAGCAAACTGCTGTGAAGTGCCTCAGGCTGAACTGTGTCAGCACGCAGGGCAAGTGAAAGGTGAGAGTGGCTGGTTCTCTGAGGCTCGCATCATGTCCATTTTCCTTTCCCAAGGGAAGAACAAGGAAAAGGGAAAGTGATGAACAAAGCACAGATTTATGCCAATCGACAGTAAGTGAAAAGGGAGAGAAGGAGGGAGCTGAGAGCTCTCCTGTTTCTAATTGATGGGCCATTAGCAAACTGCTGTGAAGTGCCTCAGGCTGAACTGTGTCAGCACGAAAAGTGATGAGAGGAACATGAGGATAATGGAGGTTTAAGAAGGTCTTGTAGAGTTAGGGAGCACCCACCAAGGAATGCTTGT
>NW_024367809.1:0-1347 GCF_014805655.1 Passer montanus
TTTTTTTTTCCCACTGGAATATACTTCCCAGACAAGTTACTTTCAACTGTGTGCTATGTAGGAAGGAATTAATATTTAAGTAAATTTTCATTAAAATACCTTTTGATAAGGCTTGTGATGGTAAGACAATATAGCACAAGGGAATCCTAACAAGTTGTGTGAATTATTTCTTGCTATTGTCACAATACTTTTAAACGCAGAACATTAAATCATCTTAAAATGGAAACTTAGGGAATTAAGTAATTAAAGTCTATGTTCATGGAAAAGGATATGATTAATAATAAAATATCTGCACTTTTTGTGCCAATGAAAGTTATTTTAAAAATCTATGGTTCTCTGCTGTAATTTTAAGGTCTGTATTGACATATTGTAATGTCTTAGACATGTGACTTAGGGGTTTTTTATCATAGGCAACTATATTGTACAGCTACATATATGTATATTTAATTGTATTTATATTCTGTGTAGCCAGCACTATTTACAGATGTATAACATTTTATAACTTTATTCTTTTACCACACCTTGCTAAATAAGGAAGTATGTTGTTTTCAAACAATAAAGCAGAATCCATAGGATAGATTAATAAGTGAATAAGGATGCAAAATTCTTAATTGCTCTTTTCCTAATCCCTGCCAATGTGTTAGTATTTTCTTTGCACTGTAAAGTTTAGGTTTTGTCTTCCATAAAATTTAAATCATTGGCACCTTTAAAAAAAATGTACTGTCTGGATTCCTAAAATGTTTAGAGGACATCAGTGATCTTCAGATTACATGGGTTTAGTACAGAGAAACTAAAGAGTGACAAAAGGTTAATTGCTCATTGCTTGTGAAAATAAGGACATCAAATATCCTTATGTTTTATTTCAAAAATAATAAAAAAACAATGAAAACTGAATGAATTCTACATTTGTGTTGAAGTACAACTAAGCACATAAATGTTTGAAGGCTTGCTTAACATTTTTATAATTACTAAAATAGTAAAGTTAGAAGAATTGGATAAAATGTTCTTTACTTAGATCAGACAGGTAACTTCTTGAATAAAAAAGTAGAATATTGAGGTTTGAACTATGATGACTACCTAAGATGGAGCCAAAACAAACCAATGTGAAAGGACATATATTAAAAAATACCAAATTTACAAATAAATAAATGCAAGTATTAAGAGTCTTTCAGAACTTACGTGTCTAATATGCCAGACGTGAAACAAAAGTTTTATATATTCAGTTAAAATCCTCAAATACTAAAAACAGAATTTAGTTTGGAGGTGTATTCGATCTGCCTGAGAAGGAGTTAATTTTTGCCCCAGCAGCCCTCACAGTGCAGTGCTCTGCATTGGTGGCTAGAAAGG
>NW_024367810.1:0-1346 GCF_014805655.1 Passer montanus
AATTGCCCCAAAATGGGATGAAAATGTCCAAAAATGAGATCAGAAAACCCAAAAAGAGCTGAAATTGCCCCAAAATGGGATGAAAACGTCCCAAAATGGGCTCAGAATGTCCCAAAATGGGCTCAGAATGTCCCAAAAAGGGCTGGAATTGCCCCAAAATGGGATGAAAATGTCCCAAAATGTGATCAGGAAACCCCAAAAGGGCTGGAATTGTCCCAAAAATGGATCAAAAACCCCAAAATGGGCCAGAATTGCCCCAAAAAGGGATTGAAAAGTTCCAAAATGGGATGAAAATGTCCCAAAAAGGGATCAGAAAACCCAAAAAGGGCCGGAATTGCCCCAAAAAGGGATCAAAAAACCCAAAAATGGGTGAAAAAGTTCTTAAACAGGATCAAAATGTTCCAAAAAGGGACAGAAGTGACCCAAAATTTGATGGAATTGACCCAAAATTTGATGGAATTGTCCCAAAATTTGATGGAATTGACCCAAAATTTGATGGAATTGACCCAAAATGGGACAGGATTTTTTTGGGATTTCTGGGGAATTTTTCTTTAATTTTAGGGGGAATTTTTTGGGATTTTGGGGAGAAATTTTGGGATTTTTGGGGGATTTTTCAGGGAATTTGGGGGGAAAATATTTGGGATTTTTGGAGGAATTTGAGGGATTTTTTTGGGATTTTTCAGGGATTTTTGGGGAATTTTTTGGGATTTTTTGGGGATTTTTTTTTGGGTGAATTTTTCAGAATTTTGGGGAAAATTTTCGGGATTTTTGGGGGAAAATATTTGGGATTGTCAGGGGAAATTTTGGGGAATTTTGGGGAATTTTGAGGATTTTTTGGGGAATTTTCGGGGGAACTTTTAGGGTTTTTTGTGAATTTTGGGGGAATTTTTGGGAGATTTTTGGGGGAATTTTGAGGCATTTTCTAAGAATTTTGGGGGAATTTTTGGGGGGAATTTCTGGGAATTTTTTGGGATTTCTGGGGAAAATTTTCAGGGATTTTAGAGGGAAATGTTGAGGATTTTTGGGGAATTTTTGAGGATTTTGGAGGGAATTTTTAGGAATTTATCAGGGATTTTTTTTGGGGGGGGCGAAATTTTTGGGATTTCTGGGGGATTTTTGGGGGGATTTTTTCGGGATTTTTGGGGGAAGTTTTGGGGATTTTGGGGGATTTTTGGAGGCGTTTTTGGGGATTTTTAGAGGGAATTTTTTTGGATTTTTAGGGGATTTTTTCGGGATTTTTTTTTTTGTATTTTTGGGAATTTTTGGGTGATTTTATGGGGGGAATTTTTGGGGAATTTTCCCGGATTTTGGGGGGGGATTTTGAGGCATTTTTGGAGAATTTTTGG
>NW_024367811.1:0-1345 GCF_014805655.1 Passer montanus
CCCCAAATTCACACCTGGAAACCCCAAAAATCACCCCAAAATTCACCTGAAAAATCCTAAAATTCACCCCGAGATTCACACCTGGAAACCCCAGAATTCACCCCAAAATTCACACCTGGAAACCCCAGAATTCACACCACAATTCACCCAAAAATTCAAATTCACCCCAAATTCACACCTGGAAACCCCAAATTCACCCCAAAATTAACCCAAAATTCACCCCAAAATTCACCCCAAAATTCATCCTGTAATTCATACCTGGAAACCCCAAATTCACCCCAAAATTCACCCCAAATTCACACCTGGAAAATCCCAAAATTCAACTGAAAAATCCCAAAATTCACCCCAAAATTCACCTGGAAACCCCGAAATTCACCCCAAAATTCACAGCTGGAAATTCCAAAATTCACCCCGAAATTCAGCTGAAAAACCCAAAATTCACCCCAAAATTCACACCTGGAAACCCTAAAATTCACCAAACAAACCTCAAATTCACCCCAAATTCACCTGGAAAACCCCAAATTCACCCCAAAATCCCCTTTTCCCCCCAAAATCCCATTTTTTTTCCCAAAAATCCCATTTTTTCTCCAAAATCCCATCTCTCCCCCAAATTCCCAAGTCATTTTTCTTGTTTTGAGAATCCTATTTTTCCTTCCAAAAATCCCTTTTTTTGCCCTAAAAACCCCATTTTTTTCCCCAAAACCCGTTTTTTTTTCCGAACACCCCCAAAATTCCATTCTTCCCCTAAATCCCCATTTCTCCCCCAAAATCCCATTTTTCTTGTCCAATAATCCCATTTTTCTTATCCAATAATCCCATTTGTTCTAGCTCAAAAATCCCATTTTTTGGTCTAAAAATCCCAATTTTTTCCCAAAATCCCATTTTCCTTGTCAAAAAATCCCATTTTTCGCTCCAAAAATCCCATTTTTTGGTCTAAAAATCCCAATTTTTTCCCAAAATCCCATTTTCCCCCTAAATTCCCATTTTTCCCCCAAAATCCCATTTTCCTTGTCAAAAAATCCCATTTTTCGCTCCAAAAATCCCATTTTTTGTCCTAAAAATCCCATTTTTTCATCTAAAATTCCATTTTTCGCCCCAAAACCCCAGGATTTTTGCCCAAAATCCTATTTTTTTCACTAAATCCCCATTTCCCCCAAACCTAAAATTTTCATGTCTCAAAAATGCCATTTTTTTCTTCCAAAAATCCCATTTTTTGTCTAAAAACCCCATTTTTTCTCCTAAAAATCCCATTTTTTCTCCTAGAAATCCCGTTTTTTTTCCCAAAATCCCTGTTTCTCCCCCCAAATTTCCTTTCCCCCCCCCTCGCACATGCTGTGGGGTTTCT
>NW_024367812.1:0-1345 GCF_014805655.1 Passer montanus
TCAGGCAAATCCATCCCACATCAAGGTTAGTGGGATGACAGATACTGGAGCAGATGTTACTATGATATCTGCTAACACATGGCCGCAATCATCGCCCACCACAGCTGTAGGATCTGTTGTTCCTGGCCTTGGAGGTACCACACAAAGTTAGTTGAGTAGTAAGCCTGTGTTAGTTAAAAATCCAGAACAGACAGCCACAGTCCATCCCTGTGTTGCTGCTGTGCCACTCACCTATGGGGAAGGGATGTCATGTCAGCGTGGGGGGTTTGGCTGGGAACAGATTTTTAACAGGGGCCACTGTCTGAAGGGTGTAAAGCATCCTACATTAGCCTTAAAATGACTCGCCAGACGACCTGTGGTTGATCGGTGGCCCCTTGAAAAAGTAAAACTGAATGCTCTTTAATTGTTGGTCAAAGAGCAATTAAATCAAGGACATATTGAGCCATCAACAAGTCCATGGCACACTTCTGTGTTTATGATTAAAAAGAAATCAGGTAAATGAAAGTTATTCCATGTCTTAAGAAAAATTTATACAGTTCTGGAGAGTATGGGTGCTTTATACCCTGGAATGCCATCCCCTACTATGATACTTGCTACTTGGGACATTTTGATTGTTGATTTAAAAAACTGTTTCTTCACCATTCCTTTACATCCTGATGATATCTCAAATTTGTATTTACAGTGTTCTTTGTCAATCATGTAGCAAAGAAGGCCTTTTACAGATTCAGCCAAAATTGATGCAAACTTTTGGCTGCAAGAATTCAGGTTGCAAATTGCACCTGAAGAGGTGCAACAAGAACCCCCATGGAAATACCTAGGATTTAAAATGTTAGACCAGACAATACAGCCACAAACGATTCAATTTTCAACCAAGATCCAAACATTAAATGATGCACAAAATCTTTTAGGTATCATTAAGTGGATATGACTCTATTTAGGGTTAACTACCCCACATTTGTCACCCTTTTTTAATATTCTTAAAGGTTTCCCTGAGTTAACTTCCCCAAGTATTGTGGTTTAACATAGCTTGTTTTTTAGTTAAAACCTGTTTTGCCCTCCTCCTCATTCTTATAACAGAAAGTGAGTAAATAATTCTAGAGGGTGCACTGGCATTTGGCCAACACTAGACCCACTACATTAATTGGTGTGTTGGCTGGAAAACTTGGATTGGCCAAAACCATTGCACTTAATTGGTGTTTCTGCTCAGTAACTGAAACCACTGCATCTTTTGGTGGAGAATGCATGCAATTGGTGAAAGCTGTGAGATAATGATTAATTAGGAGAAATAAAGGGCGAAGCAAGTATTAAGTCATAAGTTTAAATAGAATGATAGTGGAAAATTTAT
>NW_024367813.1:0-1345 GCF_014805655.1 Passer montanus
AGATTCCACCCCAAAATGACCCAAAATGGGGAGGTTCTCCCCCAAAATGACACAAAATGATCCAAAATGGGGGGATTCTACCCCAAAATGATCCTAAATGGGGAGATTCCACCCCAAAATAGGGAAATTCCGCCCCAAAAGGACCCAAAGTGGGGAGATTCCACCCCAAAATAGAAAAATTCCACCCCAAAATGACACAAAATCAGGAATTTCTACCCCAAAATAGGGGAATTCTACCCCAAAATGACCCAAAAGAACTCAAAATAGAGAAACTCAACCCCAAAATGACCCAAAATGGGAGATTCTACCCCGAAATAGGGAAATTCCACCCCAAAATGGCCCAAAATAACCCAAAATGGGGAGATTCCACCCCAAAATGACCCAAAATGGAGAGATTCCACCCCAAAATAGGGAAATTTCACCCCAAAATGACCCAAAATAACCCAAAATAGAGAAACTCAACCCCAAAATGACCCAAAATTAGGAGATTCCACCCCAAAATTACCTAAAATGGGGAGATTCTGCCCCAAATAGGGAAATTCCACCCCAAAATGGGGAGATTCTACACCAAAATGACCCAAAATAACCCAAATATCCCCAAAAATCCCTCAAATTCCCCCAAATGTCCCTCAAATGTCCCCAAAGTGCCCCCAAAATATCCCCAAAAATTCCCAAAAAGTCCCCAAACCTCTTCAAAATGCCCCCAAAACTTCCCAAAATGTCCCAAATACCCCAAAATCCCCCAGAATGTCCCCAAACTGCCCCAAAATCTCCCCTAAATGTCAAAAAAATTCCCCAAATCCCCCCAGATCCCCCCAAAATGTCCCAAATGTCCCAAAATGTCCCCAAATCCCCCCCAAAATCCCCCAGAATGTCCCCAAACTGCCCCAAAATCTCCCCTAAATGTCAAAAAAATTCCCCAAATCCCCCCAGATCCCCCCAAAATGTCCCAAATGTCCCAAAATGTCCCCAAATCCCCCCCAAAATCCCCCAGAATGTCCCCAAAGCGCCCCAAAATGCCCCCAAAACAACCCAAAAATACCTCAAAATGTCCCCAAGTATCCCCAGAATGTCCCCAAAAATGCCGAAACTGCCCCAAAATGTCTCCAAATTGCCCCGAAATGCCCCCGAAAGTGTCCAAAAGGTCCCCAAATGTCCCCAAAACGTCCCCAAATCCCCCTAAATCTCCCCCAAATGTCTCAAAAATTCCCCAAATCCCCCCAGATCTGTCCCAAATCTCCCCAAAATGACCCCAAATCTCTCCAAAATATCCCCAAATGTCCCCAAAATGTCCCCAAATGTCCCCTCCAAAAGGACCCAAAATGTCCCCAAAACATCCCAAAAA
>NW_024367814.1:0-1344 GCF_014805655.1 Passer montanus
ATACAGACATTGTCCAGGAGAAGCCAACTACCTCAGAGTTCACTCAGCTGCCAGTACAAGTTTAGTATCACAGTTGGTATCCCAGATCACCACACACCATGCAAGAGAAACAAGAGAAAAATCCAGAGAACTTCTATTCTGACTATTTTAATTACTTTAATAATCTCTTTAATTGCAGAGCTAGCTTACAGAGAAGCAATAATGCAAACCGCTCATGGCTCAGTTTTTCTTACTTTGCACATCAAAAATGCATATTCAACCTTACAAAACACAGAATTCACAGCATCAGCAGCAGTGCTTTGCAAGCAACATTCCAACCATACAAACAGTAAGCACAGAGCCAGCAATTCACAAGCAACAAACTAATTCAGATTATCCTTCTCCATCAGTGCAACTCCTTCCCTCCAAATGTATTTCTTGGCTCACCTGGAGTTTGACTTGAGTATGTTCCAGAGAAGTCTCCTTTAGAATATCTGTTGGCTTTAAGTTTTACTTTCCTACGAAGTAATTGTTGTGCTATAGGCTAGAGAAACAAATACATCTCAATCGGCACTTAACTTCAAGAAAAACCAAAGCAAAACAACTCAATCACAGAAGCAGCAGAGTACTCAGCATTTTCTGGGTATTTATGTACCTCATGCACTCTTTTCTCCAGGTCCTTGCATTTTTCCTGCTGCAAGCTCTCACAAATAACAAATGACACTTTTGGAGGATGACTGAACCCTCCCCAAACGTTAAGGATGGCAGAGCCCACAGCTGCTCAGCACAGCTGGCACAATAATTGGGGTGCACTGGGAAGCTCCTGGCTGCTCCCCAGCCTCACCCATCCACAGCAGAGCTGTATCTCCTGAACCAAACAAGAACTAGGAGAGCACAAGGCTTTGTTTGGGATTTCTCTCCCCTCACTATGGCATGGCCATGGAGTGAGAGATACCTCCCCTGCTTTCCAGTTCTCTCACTGCAGGAACCCCCAGGCACCCTCCACAGGACTCACTGATAACAAACTCCTGTTTATCCATTGGTCTCATTTCCTCTCCTGCCCACCAGTCACACTAGAGCCCTGGGGCTGATAAACTCTTCCCCAAGCACCCAGAAATGCTGGCAAAAGTTTGTCAAACATCTTAGCAGAGCACCCAGCTGCGGTCATGCATTGGAACACTCTTCCACTCCTTCCCTCACCTCCCTTCCTTTTCTGATACTTCACAACAAATGAAATCAGGTGCAGCTCTGGCAGTCTACACCTGCCCCTGCTTTGCCACTGAAGGGCCACCCCAGCCCCAGGCAGCCCAAAAGTGACAGCAGAGGGCTTGGGATCTGCATTTACACTGGCCCTGTAACCCCCCC
>NW_024367815.1:0-1344 GCF_014805655.1 Passer montanus
GCACCGCTGCTGCCAGCGCCGTGAGGACAAAGACTTTCACCGCCGTGAGGAGAGAGAGTGTCACTGACACCGAGAGAGAGACTGTCACCGCCGTGAGGAGAGAGACTGTCCCTGCCGTGAGGAGAGAGACTGTCCCCGCCGTGAGGACAGAGACTGTCCCCGCCGCCAGGACAGAGACTGTCACCACCGCCAGGACAGAGACTGTCCCCGCCGCGCTGCCGCTGCCTGCGAGTGCTGCGCCATCTTCTCACGCCGGCGCTGCTGCCACCACGGGAAAGAACAGCTCCTGTGCCACGCTGCCGATTCCAAGCAGCGCCATCCTCGCGCGGGAGAGAAATAAAGCAGCTCGGAAAAGCCAGCACAGGGTCCTTGCTTATTTCCTTTATCACGATTCTTATACGTTGAGCCCCCATTTCGAGAGGCCAAACCGTGACCCTGCCGGCCGGTGGCAGAGGTCGGGCACGGCCACTCCTGGTGCCTGCCCCGATCGCCTCCAGCCATTGGGGCACACTGGTGCACGGGTCAGCTTAGCGCCCAGCCGTGGGGGCACAGACCCCTGGGAAGGACTGTCTCCAGGCTGCACGGACGCCCCTGCCAAGTGAAGTTTGTGGTCCATCAAGCACCGCCGGTGAATTCGTACACTTTCTGGTTACTGCAGCTCCCAGCGGGCCGGAAAGTCAACCCCTTTCGTCCAGATGTGAGAGGAGCTTTCCCCTGGATCAAGGACTACCTCCGAGATTTTAGTTTCCAGGAATCTTCGGTTTCGTGAGTATTCCAGTGGCTGGGCAGACCCGACTGGGGTACCCTGAAGTTGGGTGGGGGTGACTCCTGGGGATTGGGGGAGGTGTAGTACGCAATGTTCAAACCATGCACCCCCCCCCCCCCCCCCCCCCCCCCGCCTTGGGGGTTTTTTTCCTTTAGTTTTTGTTTTACCTTGGAGGTGGGTGGAAAAGAACCTAGTTAATAGTCTTGGTCTGAGTATTCTAGTGGCTGGGATGGACTCGACTAGGGTACAATGGCGTACAGCGAGACTGTCTGCCAGGAAGAAGGAAGTTTATAACCAAGTTGTGGATTCATTGGTGGGGGAGGGTTTTTTTTATCTAAGGGAAAAGTTAAGAGATTTGTTAAGTGGATTTTCTTTCATTTTCCAACTACTACCCCTAATGAAGTAAAAACTCTAAGATTTTGGGATAAGATTGGAATTAAACTTGGAAAAGATGCAATGATAGATGGTGAATCAAAAAGTACTTTTCATCCTCTCTTTATAAAATTGAAAACTATCACATTAGTAATGGAAAAGAAAGTCTCAGAATCGATGTTATAAATGAGAAGCTTGACTAGGCC
>NW_024367816.1:0-1344 GCF_014805655.1 Passer montanus
TGGGGACACTCTGGGGACACTGCAGAATCGGGCTGTGGTGGCAATTGGGGACACGGTGGCGCTTGGGGACAGAGGGACAGTGATGTCACACGCGGGCTCCAGCTGTGCTTCGGGGACAGCGCGCGGCCATCGGTCACCTGGGGACACGGTGGCACTTGGGGACACTTGGGGACACGCTGGGGACACTGGGATATCGGGATATTGGGACATGGTGGCACTTGGGGCCACCTGGGGACACTGCAGAATTGGTCTGTGGTGGCACTTGGGGACACAGTGGCGCTTGGGGACATGGGGACACTTGGGGACACAGGGACATGGGGACACTGATGTCACACGCGGGCTCCAGCTGTGCTTCGGGGACAGCGCGCGGCCATCGGTCACCTGGGGACACGGTGGCACTTGGGGACACTTGGGGACACGCTGGGGAATGGTGGCAGATGGGGATATTGGGATATGGTGGCACTTGGGGACACAGTGGCGCTTGGGGACATGGGGACACTTGGGGACACAGGGACATGGGGACACTGATGTCACACGCGGGCTCCAGCTGCGCTTTGGGGACAGCGCGCGGCCGTCCGTCACCTGGGGACACGGTGGCACTTGGGGACACTTGGGGACGCTCTGGGGACACTCTGGGGACACTGCAGAATTGGGCTGTGGTGGCACTTGGGGACATAGGGACACTCAGGGACACAGGGACATGGGGACACTGATGTCACACGCGGGCTCCAGCTGTGCTTCGGGGACAGCGCGCGGCCATCGGTCACCTGGGGACACGGTGGCACTTGGGGACAGGTGGCACTTGGGGACACTTGGGGACATGGGGACACTTGGGGACACTCTGGGGACACTGCAGAATCAGGCTGTGGTGGCACTTGGGGACACGGTGGCACTTGGGGACACCTGGGGACACTGCAGAATTGGGCTGTGGTGGCACTTGGGGACATAGGGACACTCAGGGACACAGGGACATGGGGACACTGATGTCACACGCGGGCTCCAGCTGCGCTTCGGGGACAGCGCGCGGCCGTCCGTCACCTGGGGACACGGTGGCACTTGGGGACAGGTGGCACTTGGGGACACTTGGGGACACTCTGGGGACACTGCAGAATCAGGCTGTGGTGGCACTTGGGGACACGGTGGCACTTGGGGACACCTGGGGACACGCTGGGGAATGGTGGCAGATGGGGATATTGGGACATGGTGGCACTCGGGGACATGGGGACAGGGCTGTGGTGGCACTGGGGGACAGGCGTGGGTGGCACTTGGGGACATGGGGACAGGCACGGGTGGCCCTCGGGGACATGGGCACACGGGGTGGCACTGGGGACAGGCACGGGTGGC
>NW_024367817.1:0-1344 GCF_014805655.1 Passer montanus
CCCAAAATGCCCCAAATTTCCCCAAAATCCCCATTTTTGCCCCGAAATTCCCCCAAAACTCCCCCCAAAACCCCCCTAAAATGCTCCCAAAAAATCCAAAAAAATTCCCAAAAATTCCCCAGACCCCAGATTTCCCCGAAATGCCCAAATGTTGCCCAAACTGCCCCGTTTTTGCCCCGTTTTTGCCCCGTTTCCGCTCTCACCGCAGTCGAATTGGAACATGCAGTGCGTCAGGAGAGCCCTGAACCCCAAATCCCCACCAAAATCCCCAAAATTCTCCCCAAAAATCCCCAAATTCTCCCTAAAAATTCCCCCAAAACCCCACAAAAATCCTAAAAACTCCCAAAATTTAAAAAACAAAGATCCTGAAAACTCCCAAAAATCCTCCCAAAATTAAAAAAAATCCCAAAATTTCCCCAAAAATCCCTCGAAATTCCCCCAAAAAATCGCACCAAAAATTAAAATAAATCCCCAAAACTCCCCCCCAAACCCCCCCAAAATGCTCCCAAAAAATCCCAAAAAATTCCCCAAAATTCCCCAGACCCCAAATTTCCCCGAAATGCCCAAATGTTGCCCAAAATCCCCGTTTTTGCCCCGTTTTCCCCCCTCACCGCGGTCGAATTGGAACATGCAGTGCGTCAG
The DNA here is from genome assembly GCF_014805655.1 of Passer montanus. Classification (NCBI taxonomy): domain Eukaryota; kingdom Metazoa; phylum Chordata; class Aves; order Passeriformes; family Passeridae; genus Passer; species Passer montanus. The sequence goes on from NW_024367817.1 coordinate 643, forward strand.
GAGAGCCCTGAACCCCAAATCCCCACCAGAAATCCCCAAAATTCTCCCCAAAAATCCCCAAATTCTCCCTAAAAATTCCCCCAAAACCCCACAAAAATCCTAAAAAATCCCCAAAATCCTCCAAAAATTTTAAAAATCCCAAAATTTTCCCCGAAATTCCCCGTAAATCCCAAAAAATCGTGTCAAAAAAAGAAAATAAATCCCCAAAATTGCCCCAAAACCCCCCCCCCAAAATTCCCCAGACCCCAAATTTCCCCGAAATGCCCCAAATGTTGCCCAAACTGCCCGTTTTTGCCCCGTTTTTGCCCCGTTTTTGCCCCGTTTTTGCCCCGTTTTTGCCCCGTTTTTGCCCCGTTTTTGCCCCGTTTTTGCCCCGTTTTTGCCCCGTTTTTGCCCCGCTCTCACCGCGGTCGAAGTGGAACACGCAGTGCGTCAGGAGCAGCTCCCGCAGCAGCGCCCGCGGCGCCCCGGGGGGGGCGCGGCTCAGGTCCCGCTCTGGGGACAGATTGGGGACGGGGGGGATGTTTGGGGACAGTTGGGGACATTTTGGGGACATTTTGGGGTGGTTTGTGGGGGTTTGGGGACATTGAGGACACTTTGGGGACATTTTTGGGATATTTGGGGACATTTTCGGGACATTTGGGGACATTTAGGGACACTTGGGGACATTTTTGGACATTTGGGGACACTTGGGGACACTTT